>NC_142015.1:3045000-3127500 GCF_049901735.1 Notechis scutatus | reverse complement strand
TACTTGATACGGGGGAAAAAAAGCTTTCTTTTAGATCAGGGGTGTCAAACTAGGGCCACATCAGGGTTGTGTTTGACCTTGGGGGGATGGGGGCACCTGTGGTAGCCTGGGTGGGCTTGGGAGAATCCTCCTGCAGCCCTCTGCAAGCAAACATGGAGCCCAGGAGGAGCTGCATTTTCACTGGCAAGAGGAACCACGGGTCGGTCCTTCACTATTTCCGGGGTGGCCCTGCGGGCCAGCTCCATCCCCATGGCCCTTGAGTTTGACACCCCTGTATTAGGACGGGAGCTCTCATCTCAATCAGCTGGAATTTCTTGGGAAGCGCAAGCCCAGGGACCTACAAACAGGGTGTGCAAAGCATTTGGAAAGGACCCTCCAGGCAGATTTCTGGTGTAAACAAAGCATCTCTTCTCTCAAGAAGGCCACATCCTCGGGACCAGGGTTGAGGGGGAATCTTAAAACCCCTTTTCTCTCGGTAGGGCAGGGTGGCACATGAGATCCAAGGGCAACCAGGGGTGCTTTGAAGCAAACGGGGCCATCCAGAGCAGTCTTTCCCAACCTCAGCCATATTAAGATGGGTGGATTTCAACTCCCAGAAGGATGCTGGCTGGGGGAATCCTGGGAGTTGAAGTCCACATACCTTTAAAATGGTTGAGGTGAAGAAACACTGACTAGAGCACTTGTCTGCAGTGCCTCAAAAGCAGTTGCCCCTGATGCCAGCCTCGTGTGACCCTCGTTGCTGCCCGATCCTACAGAAAGGCACCTTTGGATCTGGGAGTTGCCAAGGACTGCACCGTTTGCCCCTTATGCTGTGAAGCACTTTTCCTTTTGCACCTGAGATATGGTGCAGTTTTTTGGCTCTTTGGTCTTTCTCTTTCCAAAGGGCTTACGTAGCTGCTGCCAAACACACTTCTTTCTCTCTTCGCATTTGTACAGCCCTGGTCACAAGAAGGAATCCCTCCGAAACGCCTTCCTTCCTTTCTTCCTTCCTTCGGCTTGTGGTTTCACTCATTTATTTCTACCACCCCATAAATTATCTTACCAAAATTCCAAAGGGTTCAGAGGATCGCCTTTTTTTTTATTTTTAACTTGAGCAGTTAGGTTTTGCTTATTTGTTTATTGGCGCCCACAAAGCAAATGACTCTTGAGTGGTGGCCCAGAGTTGAAGCTCTCGCCTCAGAATCAGGAGGCTTCCTAGGTAGAGGCAGATATTTGAGTACAATGAGAATATATCTGCTGAATATAAGTCGACATTGGGAACAGGAAGGGCATCCGGCCAGTAAACACTCAGCTCCATTCAGCTGCCGAGACTCCACTCCGCAAGGGATTATGGGGTGATTACGGCGATAAAAGCTAGCAAGTGAGTGACCTTTGCTTGGGTAATGTGTACATTTTTCTAATCCTTCTGTAGCATTCTCACAATCTCGTTTCCGCCTTTTTCTAGGCGAGGAAGATGCCACGGAGACGTACTACGTTTGGCTTCACAAAGACAAAATGGAGCGCTGCCCTTCGTGTGGCACCCATTTCAAACTGGTTCCTTGCGAGTTGCCGTGAAAGTCTGCAAAACCCCGAATTCTTAACTTTGGGGGTGGGTGGGGCACAGGCTTGAGCCCAAAATCTGGAATAAGTTATGAAGTCCTGCATTTTCTGCAGCTTAATAAAAGTCTTTTGACCCAGTGTGTAAAGCACATCCTTTGCATTCTGGGCTTGGGTTTAAAAATTGCATTGAAATGAAGAGCTTGGAATAAGGGGGGAGGGGGGGAGGACTGCATTTGCCAGTTTCAAGACAAAGCAGCACATTTGTTTCTGAAATTTTTGTCTGGAATTGTGTGTACACATGGACAGAAATGCCACGGCTAACGTGAAATCTTGCTCTCGGTGAACGTAAATTACAAAGACCATGGTGCCATCAGCCTTTCCTTTATTGAATCGTGGAAGGTAACTGCAGCTGTTTTTAAATGCAGCGATCATGGAAACACTCCTAGCACCATCATCCTCATCAACTGGAAATCGCAATCTGGCTCGGGAATTCTGGGAGTTGAAATTCACAGGTCATAAACTGGCCACCCCCATCTTAAGCCTGAGAGGTTGAACAGCCACAGCTGTAAAAGTCCTGAAAAAAAGTACAGCTTGCCCCAAATAAGTGGATGTTGGGACTCTATAATAAAGAGGCTCTACAATTTCTATTCCACAAATATGTTTCTGAATGTCTTCCCCAGAAGCAAAGTCCCGAATAAAAGCATCCAGAGTAATGAGTGGCAACGGAAAAATACGGCTTTTTTTTTCCATACCGTGGAATGGTATTGAGTCAGTTTCTCCAAAATCACGGTGGGCTTGCACAATAGGTCCCCCTCCTTGCCATGCCACATAGTTTTATTGGATGCCCAAACCTAATCTCAGGCCATTTTCCTCTCTCAACAATCTGATGAGATGCTGAACCTTTGAAAAGAATGTGGCTCAAGTTTGAAGAGGATGCAAAACAGCCAGGGTTTGTGACCTAGAACGGAACTAGCTAGCTTATATAGTTTAAAATAAAAATGCCTAAAAGTGGACAAATTACAGGTAATCCTCAAATTTACAGCTGCTCCCTTAATGATGGCTCAAAGTTATAACAAGCTTGCCCATCCTTGTGGTTCACGTGAACACACAATTCTGGCACTTGGCAAAGGATTGCATTTATAATAGGTGTACAGCATTGTGCAGTCATGTGGTTGTAATTTGTGAGCCTTTTTTTTTTTTTTTGCCAATTCCTACCCTCCCCACCCTCCCCCAAAAAACAGCTATTTGGGGAAAGCTGGATTCACTTAACTGTCATAAAAATTACTGTAAAATCAGGCTCACGTAAGTTCACAATGAGAAAATGCAAATGATGTCCCGAATTGTGGCTGTAAGTCGAAGGCTACTTGCAATTTAATGCTGTTTGGATCCAAAGTCACACCTGGGGGGATGGTGTGCACAGGTAACCCCTAAACCCAAACGAACCTCATTGGCCTAATTTAGCATTGGGGAACAACTGCTATCCTGAAGATGGTTTCTTCTTGTTAATGGCATTCTTCATGTTGGGGCTAGAAGTTGGCTACCAGCCCTGGTAATGGGCTGGTAGCCAATTCTCTGGGGCTGTTGCTATCCAAATTTTTGCCCGTGTGCTGCGTGAACCCCAAATTTCCTTTGGCCAATGAACTGTTAACCTGCAACCAGAGGCATTCAAGGGGTCTTCAAAGAATGAAAACCAGCACCCTAAATTCCAACCCTTTTTGAGTGTTGGGACTGCAGATGCAAATCTTGTGTGAGTGCACGTCGCCTTCGTCATACTGACAAATACACTGAGCTCTGCTAGGGGCCAATCGTTTAAGCTTCAGCCTTTACTATACTTTTATTTTCTAGATATTTTATTCTCTAGCATTTAATTCAGTCCTACTATCCTCCCTTAGTATGGAGGTTCACTAACCATATTGATCCATAACTGCATTTCAAAAAAGCACATCTAAAAACTAAATGACTGAAATAGTTGCTTTGACATGTATTTATTGATATATTTGCCTTTCCTCCCCCAGGAAATGGGAGAGGGTTACACAAACAAAACTGCTTTGTATTTGCTATATATATCCAGCCCTAAGTAAACTACTTTTTCATACCTGTTGTCACATCGCTGCTGAACTGTTCCAGACTCAGCCCACCTGAAGCCATACTATCACAAAACCTTTTTAAAGTACTAAAAAAAAAAAAAACATTTTTAAAAACTTCCTTTCCAAAAGAAACTTCCAACCCAACAGGGCATGGTTATCTGCTTAATAAGGGCAGAATAACCAAGAAGAAAAGTGCAATTAGTATAACTGGGACAACACTTTGAAGCTGGAAGAGCTCTTTTAAGCCACTGAACATCCAATCTCCTAGTTGGGGTAAAAGTCCCAATTCAACCATCCCTGACATTGGTGGTTTTTTTTCCTGAAACTTAAATCCGTTATTTGATACCTTGCAATCAGGAGTCGCATAAGACAAGACATGATCTAATTCAATTTTGAGACAAGGGGCACTTTTAATTTCCAAAATTCCCCAGCCAGCCATGCGTGGGGAATTCTGCAAGTCCACGTCTTAAAAGTCACCAAGACTGAGAAACATTTGCCTAATTTCCACACATAGTTTCGAAGGGACTACAGCCGAGCTGACCATGGTCAACCAAGAAAGAAATGACAGCCGTGTCATCTAGGGCAGGAGTCTTCAACCTTGCTAACTTTTAAGCCTGGCGGATTTCAACTCCCAGAATTCCCCAGCCAGCCAAGTCCTCCAGGCTTAAAAGTTGCCATGGTTGGAGACCCCTGATCCGGTGCGCAGCAAGTTGTGAACTCTGCTGCAGCAACTGGACAGCCGACTACAGAGCGGGAGACAAGTCTTTGAATCTAAAGTCTTGTATCTTGTGTCCGCTGTGATCTGCAATGCCAGGAACAGCATTGCAAAATCCTTAGGGCCGTGATGGCGAACCTATGGCACACAGAGCCATTTGTGTGGGCACGCGAGCCCCAGCCAAACTTAGCTGCACTGCACAGGCTGCGCGCCTCCCAGCTGATATTCGGCCCATTTGAGGCTGTTTTCGGCCTCCCTGAGGCTCAAGGGAAGCCTCTGCAGCCTCAGGAGGCCGAAAAACGGGCTTCTGGAAATACTGGAAGTGCCCGTTTTCAGCCTCTGGAGTCCTGCGGAGGCCGTTTTTGCCCTCCTGGGGCTCAAGGAAAGCCTCTGCAGCCTTTGGAGGCCAAAAAACGGGCCAAAAATCAGCCGGGAGGCAGGTGCACGAGCAGTGCAGGTAAGGGGGCGCGGGGGGGGTGGTGGTGTTGCGTGCACATGCACAGGTGGGCGCATTGCCTTCTGGGTGCTGGCACACGCACACAATTTTCAGCACGGGAGCCTAAAAAAGGTTAGCCATCACTCCCTTAGGGAATCACCTAATTAATCCAACAGCTGCACCCTCTCTCTCTCTTTTGTGATGGGCATCAACGCTTCACATGGGAAAATCGTGGTTTGGTAAAAGACGGACTAGATTTATATTCTGAAAAGTGCAACCTAAAAGTTTCCTTAGACCTACTTTTGCCACACACCGCTCCCACCTCCCAATTCCTGACAAATGTAGGAGCTCTACCGCGATGTGCCAAAAGGGCCTAAAGTCCCAGCATCCGAAAAAATGGCGGCGCTTCTCTCTCTCTTATCGTCACAAAGCAGGACGGCGCCTCCTTCCGCCGTGAACAGAGCAGCCTCCAGACACACGCCAAGCCACTGGCGGTTAATTTATAATTATTAGTATAATGAATTTACAAAATAAAAATTACAGGCAACTGTGTTAAATTATTGTACATTGCAGCCCAGACAGGTGGATCTCATGGGGAAAGGACTTTGGGGGGTAGGGGTGGGTGGGTAAATGGGGTGGAGAGGGAGAAGAAGAGGGGGCACTTCTGCCTCCAATTTGGTTTATGTTACTGTCAAGGGGCAACATGGAGAGGAAGAGAAGGGAACGGGGAGTGTGTTTCTTTGAAATAAATTCATTTTGCGGACACATTAAAAATGCTGAATGCTTTTTTTTTTTCTCCTCCCAGCCCGAGGGCTGAGGCCATGATCCGCCACGCAGCCAAAGTGAAGAGGGGAGAGCTGGGCAGTTTGGATCATTATTGGCAACCTGCCTCCTCCCTCCCTCCTTTTTCACCAACACCCACCCCACCCAGCAAAAACCAGGCAGGCTTTCCAACTGGTTCTATCTTTTAGTCCAAAGCGTTTGAATTCTGGACTCTGGGCCATCCGGTTTCCCCCCCCCCCCCAAAAAAAAGGCAGTAAGCAAAGGGGGCACCGTGGGGGGTAGGTGGGTGGGGGGTGTACACAGGGTTTGTCCTGCAAAGCCTGGGAAGCAACTCTTGGGCTGTTCAGCAGAGGCCTGTGGGGGGGTTGGGTGGGTGGGCAGGGGGTGGTTCGAAGTGAAACCCACACACAGTTGGGAGGGTGAACCCATTGGGGAAAAGCTGGGATTGGATACAGAGCCGGCAGCTTTCCTACACAGGTGAAGGCACCCCCCACACACACACACACACTGCCCCCCCACCCCAAAAGAGATACAGCCATTTGCACTGGACAGCCACAAGATTTGGGAGGAAGGGGTGGGGGGAGCACATCTCAAGGTACCACGAGCCAAAGCAGACATGGAGGCGGGAAACAAATGACAATATCGTGTAGTGTGGACTCAGGATCGGCTTGTCTGTTTCTTGGGTCAGTCTTGAAAGGTTCCAGGTTCCTCCACCAGGTTTGCAGGAAGCTCCCCAACCCCCTCCTCCTAGCAGTCACCTGAACTCCCTCCCTTCCCCATCTCAGGAGAGACACCCCCCCCCCCCAAGGACTCCAGGGTGGGGGGGCTTCCGCTCCCATAGCCTCCACTTCCAAGGCAGCCCTTTCCCCGTCTATTTAGCTACGACAGACCGAGATTGGGTTCTCCGTAGTCTTCCCCGCGACTTCTTTCAGGAGGGCAGGGAGGACCGACAGGGCTCAGGGCGAGGAGCTGCCTACCTTCCTCGCCCCGGCTTGGCTTAGGCCACCTCCGACTTGGCTTTGCCGGGAGCTGATCCCAAACTCTCGAGAGGAGACCCACCGTGCCCCTCAGCCCCTGCCCTCTTCTCCAAGGGAGGTTCAAACGGCCCCTGGACCCGAGTCTCCTAGGCCTTAAATGTGGGAGATGGGGGTGGAAATGGACTGGGGGCAAGGGGTCTCCAAGAGGGAAGAGGCTGGGTTATGTCCAGGCCCCCATCGCTCTGCTCTCAAAGACTCCTTGGGTGGCTCATCCCCAGGGGATGAGAAGAGCGAAAGCCATTTTTTAGGGACAGGCTGAAGAATGTCTTGGGTGTCCCTTTCTTCCCCAGAGATTTTGGGGGGGCTGGTTGAGCTGACAAGAGGGGGCCAGCAGGGCAGCAGCTGTTAAGATGCCATCTTCCCTCCTTAAGAGCTTTCTGGCTTTTTTCTTTCTTTCCCTCCTGACAGGAGGCAGGAACGTTCCTAGGTTCCTCCCGAGAGGCGTCGGAGGTGCGGGATGGCTAGGAAGGTGCTGGGGGGGCTCAGGGTAACTTCCTTGCCAAGAGGGCAGCCTTCCTCCTGGCCGGCAGCCCGAGGCAAGCGCTGGGGCAAAGCAAAAAGGGTTGCTCGGGAGGGGAATCGGGAGGCGGGAAGGGGCTTCAAGTCCCTCCCAGGTCGAGGAGCCTCCTACCCACCCACCCCAAACAAGGCCTCGAAGAGCAACACCTCCTCCCAGGGAGGTGCATGCTAGCAACATGCATTAAGAGAGGGAGGGAAGAAAGAAGGAAGGAAGGGA
Organism: Notechis scutatus; assembly: GCF_049901735.1. Taxonomy (NCBI): domain Eukaryota; kingdom Metazoa; phylum Chordata; class Lepidosauria; order Squamata; family Elapidae; genus Notechis; species Notechis scutatus. The sequence continues at coordinate 3,120,167 of NC_142015.1, read as the reverse complement.
AGGAGGGAGGGAGGGAGAGGGAGGGGAGGGAGGGAGGGAGGGAGGGGAGGGAGGGAGGGAGGAAGGAAGGAAGGAAGGAAGGAAGGAAGGAAGGAAGGAAGGAAGGAAGGAAGGAAGGAAGGAAGGAAGGAAGGAAGGGGAAGGAAGGGAAGGAAGGGAGGGAGGGAGGGAGGGGGGAGGAAGAAAGGGAGGGGGAGGGAGGGTGGAAGGAAGGAAGGGGAGGAAGGAAGGAAGGGGAAGGGAAGGGAAGGGAAGGGAGGGAGGGAGGGAGAGGAAGAAAGGGAAGGGAAGGGAGGGAGGAAGGAAAGGGAGGAAGGGAGGGAGGGAGGGAAGGGAGGGAGGGGGAGGGAGGGGGAGGGAGGGTGGAAGGAAGGAAGGGGAGGAAGGAAGGAGGAAGGGAGGGAGGGGCAGAAGGAAGGGAAAGGGAGGAAGGAAAGGGAGAGGGAGGAAGGAAGGAAGGAAGGAAGGAAGGAAGGAAGGAAGGAAGGAAGGAAGGAAGGAAGGAAGGAAGGAAGGAGCAGCCCTGGACAAGAAAGGATTAAGAGAAGAGACATGACCCCAGCTGCTGCTGCCTCCTGCTGCTGCCACCCCCGTCCCCGCTGCCCTAGAATGTCTTTCGATGAATGGCCCTCGAGCCGTCCTCCTCGTATTCCTTCTTGGAGACCCACATCTTCTTGAATGTGTCCAACGAAGCCAGGATGGAGCCCCTGGGGGAGAAGACAAGAGGAGAGTCAAGGAGCTGGCACATCGCCTTGGCAACATAACACAGGTTAAGTCAAATAAGCCACATTCCTGCTGTTCAGGAAAGCTAAGTCATTATAAAACATGGTTACTACATTGGGGCTCCTGGTGGAAACTGCCTAGGGTGAGGAAGGGGAACGTTCTTACCCAATCCACGTTGAGTATAATCTCTCCTGAGGAGCCGAAATCTGGAAAGAGGAACACAGAAGCATGCTTAGACAGAGGGATCAAATCAAGATCACGCAAAGTGTTAATGCCACTTTATCATGCCTTGGTAAGGCCACACTTGGAAGAACGGCATCCAGCTTTGGTCACCACGATGTAAGAAAGATGTTGAGACTCTAGAAATAGTGTGGAGAAGAGCAACGAAGACGGTTAGGGGACTGGATGCTAAAACATACAGGGTTGCCAGAATTGGGCACGTCCAGTCTAGAGAAAAGAAGAACTAGGGGAGACATGATAGCAGGGTTCCAATCTCTCAGGGGCTGCCCCAAAGAAGAGGGAGTCCAGCTATTCTCCAAAGCACCTGAAAGTCAGGACAAGAAGCAATGGGTGGAAACTCCTCAAGGAGAGAAGCAACCTAGAACTATGGAGAAATTTCCTGACAGTGAGAACAATTAATCAGTGGAACAATTTGCCTCAAGAAGTTGTGAATTCTCCAACACTGGAAGTTTTTAAAAAGATGTTGGACAGCCATTTTTCTGAAGTGGTGTAGGGTTTCCTGCCTAGGCAGGGGGTTGGACTAGAAGACCTCCAAGGTCCCTTCCAACTCTGATATTCTATTCTATTCTATTCTATTCTATTCTATTCTATTCTATTCTATTCTATTCTATTCTATTCTATTCTATTCTATTCTATTCTATTCCTATTCTACTCTACTCTACTCTACTCTACTCTACCCCCTATATTCTATTCCTATTTTATTCTGTTCTGTTCTATTATATTCTATTCTATTCCCCAAATTCTATTCTATCCTATCCTATTCCCTATATTCTATTCCTATTCCATTCTATTCCCTTCTATTCCATCCCATCCCATTCTCTTCCCTTCTCTTCCATTCTATTTCATTCCATTCCATTCTATTCTATTCTTCATCCAACATTTATTCTATTCTATTCTATTCTATTCTATTCTATTCTATTCTATTTATTCTATTCTATTCTATTCTATTCCATTCCATTCCATTCCATTCCATTCCATTCCATTCCATTCCATTCCATTCCATTCCTATTTCTATTCCATTCCTATTTCTATTCCATTCCATTCTCACCCCCATTCTAGATAAGTGCAGCCTGTACACAGCAGCCCTCCCAAACAAGCCAGCCACGTCAACCTACGAATCAGCCGATAGGAAGCTACACCCCACCAGGCACCACATAAATACTATACGTAGTATAGCCCAAAGTACAATAGAGAGAAGTTCCCCGAGGATGGGCTTCAGCGACAGTCCGAAAACTTGGAAGATTACACCCCTGGTCCAGGTGAACAGACCCAGACTGGATCCTACAAGTGCAACTACAACTCGCTCCTCGTTGCAATGAGCCCCCCCTCCCCTTATCAGTGCAACCACAGAAAGCTCGGAGATCTAAGGTTCCATTTTGGAGTCCTCCGTTTGGAACCATTTCATTCTCAATAACCCCATGGAGTTATTTAGAGCAGGGGTCCCCAACCACCGGGCCGTGGATCACTTTGCACCGGGCCGCAAAGAAAATAAAAATAAAATAAAAATGGCGGCTTTCTTCGCCTTCGGTGAATGCTGCTGGGATCAGGGATCAAGGACACAAATGAAAGAAGAGGAGGGAGGAAGCAACCGAAGCCTGTCCTGCTCTCTGGCTCAGCGGCGGTTTCCTCCCGCCTCGTTCCTCTCTCAGTCGCTCTCTCGCTGCTCCACCAGCCCAGGAAGAAACTGCTTCAAAGAAGCCGGGGTGGCTTTTCCTGTCGCCGCAGCGCCTCCGAAGTGCCCGTTTACCCCACCCGCCCGCCCGCCCGCTTCAATTCAGTGCCCGTTCTGCCTGTCTGGTTGTTTGGGAGAAGCTTCGGCTGAGAATAATAACTATTCGCCTCTTTTATCAGCCGAAGCTGCTCTGAAACGAAGGCAGGCAGGCAGGCAGGCAGAACGGAGCACTGTGGATTGAAGCGCGGGCGGGCGGGGTGGGGGTAAACGGGCGCTCGGAGGAGCTGCGGCGACAGGAAAGCCACCCCCCCGGCTTCTTTGAAGCAGTTTCTTCCTGGGCTGGTGGAGCAGCGAGAGAGCAACTGAGAGAGGAATGAGGCAGACACCTGAGGGAGGGAGGGAGACACCTGAGGGATGGGGCTGAGGGAGGCAGGGCCGAGGCGCTCCTTGAACTTGGTGGTTTGCTGGCAGCGTTTTATTACCCGACTAGGTAACAACATCAGATGTTACCTAGTCAGGTAATGAAATGTCTGCAAGCAAACCACCAAACTCGGATTCTCTCCCCCTCCCCCGGTCCTTGAAAAAGTGTTTGTGCTTGAAACTGGTCCCTGGTACAAAAAAGGTTGGGGACCACTGATTTAGAGGTTTAAAAAAATGGAATTAGGGCTGGAACAGGGGTGGGTTTCTACCGGTTCTGTCCACCTCTGTAGAACCGGTAGCTCTGAAGAGCAGCAGACACAGAACCGTTTCTATGGCTGCTGATGTTTTTGCCCACCCGGGCTCTTACCTGACCTTTATTTCCTGATTTTTTCAACTTCAGCTGCCATGCGAGGCACGGCTACAGTTAAAAAAGCAGGAAAAAGGGGCTTTTTGAAAGGCTGCTTCTCTGCACACAGCATGCTGATGACGATTTACAGGCGCGCGGCTCGCAGCATGCAGGGAAGCTCGTAAATCCCGAACTGGTAGTTAACCCTGTTGTATCCCACCCCTGGGCTGGAATGTAACATTTTTTCCCCCATCAATTTACCTTGATCTTGATGTCCTTTGGAGCGAGTTTCTTCACTTCGCTGAGCAGTCGGTCCCCGAAACCTGAAGAGTTGAGAAGGCAAGTTAGCGCCCTCTTAAAGCGTCAGAATAAAATCTCAGCCAGGCATGAGGAGATGCTCAGGCCATCCAGAGGATTAAATCAATGGCCTTTGATCCTGCTGGGTGGAATTCAGGGAAACTGGCATCCAGTGTCTGTCTGTCTGTCTGTCTGTCTGTCTCTCTCTCTCTCTCACACACACACACACATTTTACCAGACTGTTTAGTCTGGTTCAAGTCTGTCATCTTGAATGCTTAGACATCAAATTATTCTACTTTTTAAAATAAAACATAAAAACAAGTAAGCAATTAATAAATGCCACTTTTGAGTAGCCTGCTTTATTGCTTAAGTTTCTAACAATATACTTAACTTTGGGCAGCTTTTCTTCTTTTCTTTTTGCTCCCCTACAGCTCGTCCTTGAGTTAGGAGAGCAATCGGGACTGGGATTCCCGACGCTAAGCAATGCGCTCAAAGAGTGTTAACGTCATGCATCCCTTAGCCATGGCAATCCAGGCAATTCCGGTTGTCATGGTAACCCCAAGTGTGCCAGTTGTTAAAGAGGGAAGCAGAGGAATAAACAGGAAGTTGTTCTTTTTCATACTTTTTTTTTTTTAAAGCAAACGTGCCTCTCCATTTTCTCACTTTCAGAAATTCAGGGAAAAGCTAAGTGATGCCAAAAGCTGTGGATCTGCTTAGAATGCCAAAATCTCCCGCTGCCTGCAAACTATTTCTGTTAAAGGAGTAATGTTCTAATAGAAAAACCAGCCCATGCCATAAGCCCTCCATTTCTTCATTCTAATTGAATTGATCTCCCTTCCAGGTCCATTTCTATTCCTTCAAAACATGAGCTTCCTGTTCTAAGATTTCCAGATACGTTACTGTTAGGAATATGAGTCACCTAACAGCTATTTGGGTTAGAAATATATAAACCAGGATAAACATTTTAAAACTGTATCTTTAAGAAAATGCAAAACTGTAATTAGGTGTGGTTTCTCAAACGGCCATAAGATGGAGCCAGAAACCTGGGTTGTTTAGTCTGAGTCTCAGAACAGTGTGTAAGTGCATCCCTGTTTCCTTCTGTTGGAAAGTATTGTCGTTGCTCCATTTCTTCTAATTGACTGATATTACTGGATTTAATGTAAGTCTTACTGAACTGTTTTTTGACACTGGACTTTGATATTTGGATTATCCCTGGATTGAAAACTGACTGATTTAACTTGTGAATGACTTTGGATTGCTTATTTTGGACTTTGCTTAAACCTTTCTGGAAGTAAAAACTTACATTTACTGTACAGTGTATCTGTGTGCTCTGTGTGTATTATTCCAACACTACTCTCTATACGTCTCCCTGTATGCGCTCATTCTCCTAACGGGGAATTACCTTAACAGTTCCTATCCCAATATTTATGCTGGTATGGTTCTACAGAGGAATGATGGAGTCTGTCACCTGCACCTCTATAACCATCTGTTTTGGTTCTGCAACCCAACAAGACAGACACAGACTTCAAAGAGTAATTAGAACTGCAGGAATAACAATTACTACCAACCTGCCTTCCATTGAGGACCTGAATACTGCACGAGACAAAAAGAGGGCTGTGAAAGTATCTACAGACCCCTCACATCCTGGACATAAACTGTTTCAACTCCTTCCCTCAAAACAACACTATAGAGCCCTGCACACCAGAACTAGACACAAGGACAGTTTTTCCCCGAACGCCATCACTCTGCTAAGCAAATAATTCCCTCCTGTCTAACTATTTACAAAGTCTGCACTACTATCACTATTAATCTTCTCATCACTCATCCTTTCCCACTTGGAACTGTATGATTGTAACTTTGTCATTTGTTTCCTTACGATTTATATTGACTGTTTCCTAGTATGACTTGATTGCTTATTTGTACCCTATGACTATTATTAAGTGTTGCACCTGATGACTCTTGACGAATGTATCTTTTCTTTTATGGACACTGAGAGCATTTGCACCAAGACAAATTCCTTGTGTCTCCAATCACACTTGGCCAATAAATAATTCTCTTTCTTTCTTTCTTTCTTTCTTTCTTTTTCTTTTCTTTCTTTTTCTTTCTTTCTTTCTTTCTTTCTTTCTTTCTTCTTTCTTTCTTTCTTTCTTTCTTTCTTTCTTTCTTTTTTCTTTCTTTCTTTCTTTCTTTCTTTCTTTCTTTCTTTCTTTCTTTCTTTCTTTCTTTCTTTCATCTATTTAGATATTTCTTTACTATTTCTGGTCTCTTGAACCTTGTCTGAGAAAGCTGAGAAAACTAAACATCTCCTTCCGACCCATTTTTTTTTTGGGGGGAATTGCAGAATTAAACTCCTTTATCCAGAAATTGTGGCTGCTCCATCCCTGGAGGTTTTTAATGGCCAGCCATTCATCTGGAATGGTACGGGGTCTCCCGTGTGAGTAGGGTGAACTAGAACAGTGGTAGCCAACCAGTGGGCCGGGACCACTGGTGGGCCATGAGAAAATTTTGGTGGTCCCCAGAGAAAGGTTCCCCCAAGCAATTAATCCAGGCTGCGCAGGAAGACAAGGCTGTGCCGCCGCATGGCCCACCCATCCATTGGCCTGCTCACCCTTCGGCCAAGCAAGCTGGAATTGGAAGGCGAGACCAACGGCAGGGGAGGGAAATCCGCCCCGGGGTGGCTTGCTGATGTTGGCGGGAAAGTGGGTCCCATATTCCAGAGCTGCAGTAGCCACAGGACAGGCCCTTTGGTCATCCCGGAGCAGCTGCTCCGGGATGACCAAAGGGCCCGTCCTTGTGACTCCTGCAGCTCTGGAATATGGGACCGATTTTCCTGCCAACGTCAGCAAGCACCATCAGTCAAAATTCATATTAGTGGTCCGTGGGATTTAAAATTATGAGTTTGGTGGTCCCTGAGGTCCAAAAAGTTGGTAAGCCCTGGACTAGTAGACCTTCGAGGTTCCTTCCAACTCTGTGGTTCTGTCATCTTATTATTTGTTACAAGTGGAATGTACCTTACTCTACATCAACTGTACCTTTAAAGAGTGTAGATCCTCCGGATAAGACAATGTTCCCAAACAGCGTCCGCCTCAGGTCCATGTCAGATTTCTGGATGGCAAACACCAAGACTTCGTGGATCCCTTCACTTTCATCTCCTATGAGGTCCGGTTGGAAAAGCAGCTCAGGAGCTCGGAATCGGGAAGGACCAACCTGTCCCAAAAGCCACAGGGTCAAATTCTGCTTCAGCGGGACTGGCTTGGCTACAACATTCGTAAGCTGGCAGGTGGTTTCTCCCCCCACCCCCTACCTTAGGGTTGTGGTTCACTGGCAGCCGGTGCAGATGGCAGCGGAATCGGACAGTGGGGAAGAAAAGGGGACCAGTCAGGGAGTCTGGGGAAGACTCGGATGAGGGTCGTGCATCCGATGCAGAGATGGGGCCAGGACCATCTGGGAGTGGGGTGCTGCCTCCGGAGTCTGGCAGCAGCGAGGCAGAGGACCCAGGGGAGCCTGTTCCCAGTGCGCATGTGTGCAGAGCTGCTAGAAGGCGAGAGCAGCTGAGACAAAGGGGTGACTCGGGAGTAAGGCTGGGAGGTGATTGCCCCTCCCAGCAGGTATAAAGGACAGGCAAAGGTGAAGAAACCTTTGCAGGAAGCAAAGTCGTTCGTTCAGTTCAGATTCATTCTTGAAGCTCTTTTGTACTTTGGTTAGTTTTTGTTCTAGTTCATTTGACACTTCTGTCATAGGCAGCACTTCACAGAAAAGAAAGGTGGGTGCTTATCTTGAGGGACTGTTTGAGATTCATTACCAGCTGGGAATGAAAACAATTCCCAGCGTTGCAATAAAACAAGACTTGTTTTTAAAATAAGCGTATGTGTAATTACGGTCTCGGAAGCCTTGGTCAGAACACTTACGCAGATCACCAAATATGGCTGAATTAACCAGTCTCTGATGCATGCATAGCTAGGATCTCACAAAGCTTTTTTTGAAGATCATCACAACTGCTTCTCTCTTGCACACCGAAACAGGAAATTTCAGGGCCCTCGCAGCCACATCCCAGGAGCAACACACATTGTTTAGTTCAGGAACTTACGTCTAAAGTGCTTCCGTCAGGCAGCGTGTACTGCACCTTCTCTGTCTCTAGGGCTTCATCCTTCTGAGGGTTGATGGACAGGTAGCAAGCTCTCTGTAGGGAGAGAGGAAGCATGTGAAGCACCTGAAGTGGACCTGGAAGCCACCAGGGAGAGAAGCTCCTCGTAGGTTCTCATGGTGGGGTGGGAGATCAGTTAAGCCTCTCCTCCTTCACTTGACCATGGGCAGCGGGCAAGACTTTGAGCCTTCTCATACCACAAGTCTGCTGGGGTTCTTTGTCTGCACGTTCATTTTCAAACTGAACTGGGCCTGGCTAGTCTAGAGAAGAGAAGGACCAGGGGAGACATGTTCCAATATTTGAGGGGCTGCCACAGAGAGGAGGGGGGTCAAACTGTTTTCCAAAGCCTTAAAGCCTTAGTAAGACCACACCTAGAGTACCACATCCAGTTTTGGTCACCATACTATAAAAAAAGAGGTTGAGACTCTAGAAAAAGTGCAGAGAAGAGCAACCAGGATGATGAGGGGACTGGAGGCTAAAACATATGAAGAACAGTTACAGGAACTGGGCCTGGCTAGTCTAGGGAAGAGAAGGACCAGGCGAGACAGGATAGCAGTCTTCCAGTATTTGAGGGGCTGCCACAGAGAGGAGGAGGGGGTCAAGCTATTCTCCAAAGCACCAGAAGGGAAGAGAAGAAGCAATGGATGGAAATTCATCAAGGAGAGAAGCAACTAAGAACTAAGGAGAAATTTCCTGACAGTGAGAAGAATTAATCAGTGGAATAACTTGCCTCCAGAAGTTGTGGTTGCACCAACTGTTGAGTTTTTAAGAAGAGACTGGATAACCATTTGACTGAAGTGGTGTAGGGTTTCCTGCCTAGGCAGGGGGCTGGACTAGAAGACCTCCAAGGTCCCTTCCAACTCTGTTATTCTATTTCTATTCTATACTCTTTAAAAGGCACTTTTACGGGAAGGAATAATGGATGGAAACTGAACAAGGAGGAGAGATTCAATCTGGAAATAAGGAGAAACTTTCTGACAGTGAGATCAACCAACCCGTGGAACAGAAGTTTGTGGGAGCTTCATCACTGGGAGCTTTCAAGAAGAGACTGTCAGAAATGGTACAGAGCAGTGACGGCGAAGCTTTTCGGCACTGAGTGGCCAAACCGGAACATGGGCATGTGTAAGTGCCAGAAACCGAAGACCAACTCGCCAGTGTGCATGCATGCCAACTCTGTGTGCCACCGCTAGCACACGTGCCACAGGCTCGCCATCACGGCTGTAGGGTCTCCTGCTCGGGTGGGAGATTGGAATAGATGACCTACAAGGTCCCTTCCAACTCTGTTCATTTGTTAAATCTGTGTGGGCCTGACGCTCTCAGACACGCTTTGTATGAATTTTATCTTACTTCACCGCACGCTGGTTGCTGAAGAAGCCCCACTCTTCAAATCTACAGGGCTGTTTGCCTTTCCTCTCGGCATGACGTAGCAAAGCCGTTTCACAGGCAAGGATTTCTTTGAAGCTTCCAGGGCAGGCATTCCGCTCGCTGAAGGCAGCCGCTTTGGAAACTCAAAAACGGTTTCTGCCTTCTTCACCGTCTGATAAGACACTTCAAAGAAGCCGCTAGCTGAACCGCGGCTTCCAAGCCTCCAGCTGAGGCTTCCCAACTGCTCCTATCTTGTGTGAGGTGCGCAACGCTTCCGCTTATCAGCACACCAGGGAAGCCCTGTCCCCACTGCAGTGAGGGCAAAGAGCCCCCATGATCCACGTATATTCCCTTTGCAGACTACAGGGACCATCTGCCCTACTCAGGTGACGCTGAGGACACAGGTAAACCTCCAAGTGACCTCAACGACCCTCTAAAAGGAGGCAAATGACCAGCTGTCTGCAAGGAACACAAATCCTTCCATTCCTCACCATCCAGTCAGAGCTGAAGAAGCTTCTTCGATGAGAAGCAAAATGTCTTCAAAGAAAGGGGGAAAAAAGGAAGTCCAGTTGTCTCTTTAAAAAAAGCACCTTTGGGACAACCATGACCTGGAGGACTGCGAATCTCTAGACTTTTAGCCATACAATTTGGGATGGACACCCTTGGAATAGTGTGGGAGAAGGAAAGGATTTCCAGAGGAAAAAATAAGAGTACAAGAACCATTTGCACTAACTACTCAGGTGACCCTGAGGATGCAGATAAACCTCCAAGTGGCCTCAATGACCCTCTAAAAGGATGCAAATGACCAGCTGTCTACAGGGAGTATAAATCCTTCCATTATTCCCCACCATCCTGTCAGAGCTGAAGAAGATTCTTGGAGAAGCGAAAGGTCTTCCAAAAAAACAACAACAAGAAGGATGTCCATTTGCCTCCTGAAAAAAACACCTTTGGGACAACCAGGACCTGGAGGACTGAGAATCTCCACAGGCTCGCTCTGGACCTTACCTCTTTTATTGTCTTGACCACTTCAAACTCGGCCGAGGTGTGGAAGTCGTAGCCCTCTTTCCGCAGCAGCAAGCGGAGGTAACGGGACACATCCCGGCCGGCAATGTCGACCCGCATGATTGAGTGAGGCATGGCAAAACCCTCGTAGATGGGCACCGCGTGCGTCACACCGTCGCCCGCATCGAGCACGACGCCCGTGGTGCGGCCTGTGGCGTAACTGGAAGAGGGCAGAGGGAGATGGGGGTGGTCGGTCCATTATGCCAGCGGCACCCAACCTTTGGAGCCCCAGGGACCGGTTCCGTGGAGAAAGATTATTTTCTGTGGACAGGAGGTAGGGTATGTGGTTTTGCCTGTTGCCTGCCTCCTGCAGGTGGCGCTTTCCTTGTTTCCACGGCCCGGTCTCTGGTATGCTGCGGCTCAGTGCCAGTCCACAGACCGGGCAGGCATGGGCTGCTACCGGTTCTCCCCAGTTCGGGCGAACTGGTAGCTAACCAGTAGCTCATTTTATGGCCGCTTTGGTGAATCGGCAAATCCCACTCCTGGCTGGCCTCGCCCACACCACCCCGCTCCTCCAAGGAGTCTCCACACAGCCTTCTTTTGGATCCCAGGTAGTGCAGAGCTCGCGAAGAGGCTCGGGGAAGAGAAAAATGGGCTGTTCCCTTCCCACCAAAGGGGTCCCTATTTTTTCTACTTGCATTTTTTTTTTTACATGCTTTCAAACTGCTAGGTTGACAAGTAACGGGAGCTCACTCCATGACGTGGCACTGGGGATTCGAACCACCACACTGCCGACCTTTTCTGATCGACAAGCTGTGTTCTCAGCCACCGAGCCACCGAGCCGTCCCTATTTGTACCCTGTGACTACTTTAAGCGTTGTACCTTATGTTCTTGACAAATGTATCTTTTCTTTCTATGTACAGTGAGAGCATATCCTAGCAAATTCCTCGTGTGTCTAATCACACTTGGCCAATAAAGAATTAATTCATTCATTCATTTACCTGGATGGCCCAGAATCTCTTACACAGACACTTACAGACTGAGGACAGCTTGCATGGAGATGAAGAGAGCAGGGACGTTGAACGTCTCAAAGAAAACTTCTGCAGCCTTTTCCCGGTTTTTGCTGGGGTTTAGGGGGGCTTCTGTCAAGAGAACAGGATGCTGGAAGGAAAACCGAGGGTCCACATCAATGTCACAAAACCGACAGGATGTTTGCAAGCCCCGCTTCCCATCGGACATCCCAACCCAAAAAGGCCCCCAATCCAGTATGAAGCCACTGAAATGGCAGCAACGCTAATTCGATTCGCTTTCCTAAGAACACAATGTGATGTACAGCATAAGAGCCTTGGTGGCGCGGTGGTTAGAGTGCAGTACTGCAGACTACTTCTGACGACTGCCGGCTGCCTGCAATTTTGGCAGATCCAATCTCACCGGGCTCAAGGTTGACTCAGCCTTCCATCCTTCCGAGGTGGGTCAAATGAGGACCCAGATTGTTGGGGGCAAGAGGCTGACTCTGTAAACTGCTTAGAAAGGGCTGTAAAAGCAACATGAAGTGGTATATAAGTCTAAGTGCTATTTGCCTTTCTTCCTTCCTTTCTTTCTTCCTTTCTTTCTTCTTCTTTCTTTCTTTCTTTCTTTTTTTCTTTCTTTCTTCCTTCCTTCCTTCCTTCCTTCCTTTCCTTCCTTCTTCCCTTCCCCATGCATCTGTTCAACCCAGCTCAAAGTTGACTCAGCCTTCCGAGGTGGGTCAAATGAGGACCCAGATTGTTGGGGGCAAGATGCTGACTCTGTAAACCGCTTAGAGAGGGCTGTAAAAGCACCACAAAGTGGTATATAAGTCTAAGTGCTATTGCCATTTAATGTGAAGGGCCTCTCTATTAAACCACATTTTTCACAACATTGTGTTCTTCGGGAACATGTTTAATTAGAACCAAATTTGGAGCCAAGGGCATCTGAATTACCCAGAGACAAAACACATTATAGCAGGAAGCAGGATCTAGAAAGCTCTGGAACCCAACTCTTTACCATAAATGTGGTTTTCCACCTCCTACTGATTAGGAAACTACCAGAAGATCCCTAACGCTCCAATTCCCTTCTCCCTGCAATATAGAGTGGTAGAGTACCTTGGTATTCAACTGCTTTGAAACTCATCAAATTTGGTACTCAACGTGTTTTGACGTCAAAATTTTTGTCCCAGCACTCGTTGTTTGTTCGGTACTCAACGCCAAAGCTTGAACTTGTCGGTATTGGCTGCCTGGTGACTCACTACATTAGTGGTACCTCGGTACTCATCATTAATCGGTTCTGGGAGGTGTAATGAGAACCAAAACCAATGAGTACCAAACAAATTTTTCCCCTAAGGAATAATGTAGTGAGTCACAACGCTGATTCTGGCAAGTTCTAGCTTGTACGTTGAGTACTAAACAAACAATGAATACCGGGAGAAAATTTTTTGTGTCAAAATGTGTTGAGTACCAAATTCAATGAGTTTCAAAGCCGTTGAGTACCAAGGTACCACTGCATTTCTTATGGGTGAAATCTGTTCGGTACTCATCGCTCTTCCCAGAACTACTAACGATGAGTACCAAGGTACCACTGTCCATGTACATCTCTTCTGCACCTTCTCCAACTGCTCTCTGGATGTACTGGATCAACAATTCCTATAGTATAAATTTGGATGACTGGCAAATTTTATGGGAATGAAACAAAAAAAAATGACCTTGGCTACATTGTTTAAAGAAAATGTATATACATTGTTTCATAGATGGCATATTCCGCCATCAAAATTGGCTAAAATGTACCCAAATCTCCCCGTATGTTGGAAGTGTAATAAGGAGAATGGAACGCATTATCCTTTACGGTGGAATTGCAAAGAAGCCCAAATGTTTTGGCAGAAAATCCAGAAAGGGTTAGAAAAGATGTGTAAAATTAAAATAGAATATAGACCCGAATTTTTCTTGTTAGGAATTAACGAGGGAAAATACGACCAAGATATTATATATCTAATAACCCATATAATCACAGCTGCAAGATTAGCTTATGCCCAACAGTGGAAATGCAAAGGAAACTCCAAGTGAAATAGAAATAATTAGGAAAATTTGTATGTGTGTAGAAATGGATAAATTGACAAAAGAATTAAAAAATAAGGACGAATCTGATTATTACAAAATATAGGACAAGTTTTATCGCTGGTTGGAAAAAAGGAAGGATCAAGAAAATAAGAAATGATTAAGGTTTATGTATATATTATATACTATGTATATAGAATGTAAATGTGTATTATTTTTGAAATGACTTGAAATGACAACTATGTCGGTTAGGATGACTGCACCATGTTCATTGTTTTTTAAATATATTTTTCTTTCTTTTTCTGTATGTTTAATAAACATTTTTTTTTTTGAAAAAACAATTCATATTGCAGTACACAACAGTTCTCTCGGGGCACCAAGCTAACCGAAGCTGCATCGTTTCTTTAAGGCCAAAAGGGGCCTACAAGAGCATGCTGGCTGGGGAATTCTGGCAGTTGAAGTCCACAAGTCTTGAAGCTGCCAAGGCTGGACAGCCCTGGCCTACACCGTCATTTCTAAAAATGTTAAAATATAAAAATAAACATAGGGGGTTAACAAATCTCCCCCCGATCTCGTGACCAGGGACGACGTTATTACCTCTTCTGAAAATGTCTGCAGCTGGTCTTTGGAATAAACATACTGCCAGATTCTCTCCATGTCGTTCCAGTCCCGGACAATGCCATGCTCCATGGGGTACCGGATGGATAACAGCCCTCGGTGTTCCTACAGGAGAAAGAGAAAGAATTCTGCTGCACAGGGTGGTACCTGTGATGACCCAGGATGGGGTACAAAATAAACACAGTCACAAAAACAGATGGAAGTCCCTTTTATTCCTTCACTTTGCTTCAAAGCTCCAAATATCCTTGACTGGAGACAAAAAACTCCCCCACAAACAGTTATGAAAAGGAGGAAATGCCATTTAAACTAAAAATGCCTATAATTATAATGAGTAGAAACAACACAAACCACACTGAAGCAATTAAGGGAACCAGGCAAGATAAGGGCTTGAAGACGTCCACAGATATCGGTACATACACTGGGAAGGATGCCAAACTCAGAGAGGAACAACAGCCTGAAGATATTTCCACGCTTTGTTTCCAGCACTGGCCCATACGCATGTCCGTCCTTTTAACCAGTTCTCACAGCTGCAGCCCATGAAGAGGATCAAGGCCCTTTCCTCCCCCGCAGACCACACCGTTCACGCCCCTCCCTTATCCTCTCCTCCCTGCGTGCCCTAGGAAGGAGAGGGGATGGGCCTGGGTCCTCCTCTGACTGCCCAGCCGGCCTTTGCCCTTCCCCAGCCTCCTCCCCAACCTCCGGAACCACACTTCCACTCCCTGTCAGCTGTTCCTCCTTTCCCTTGGAGTCAGTCTCCAACAGGGGCATGACAGCAACCAGCAGCCAGAAAATGAATCCTCTTGGGTGAGGAGAACGGACAATGTCCAACATGGATGCCACAGAAAAGTTCAAAGGTGGCCTATTGCAAAGCACCACTAAACCTCTCTAAAAGGCACAGTTTGAAACACACATGCTCCTATTTGCCTGTTAGTATTGAATAAACTGTTGTTCGTATCTGTTCTTTCTGTAGTGTAAGAGCCATGGTGGTGCAGTGGTTAGAATGCAGCATTGCAGGCTCACTCTGCCTCCTGTCAGAAGTTTGATCCTGACGGGTTGACTCAGCCTCCCATCCTTCCAAGATTGATAAAATAAGGACCCAGATTGTTGGGGGCAATATGATGACTCTGTAAACTGCTTCGAGAGGGGCTGTAAAAGCATTATGAAATGGTATATAAGCCTAAGTGCTCCCGCTATAAGCAAAACTCTTAATTAAGAAAGAGACAAATCAAGTCGATTACCATTTGAGGTGGGGAACAGGGTTCAAATGAAACCTGGGAAAGACTGGAGTGGCTCTGGGTTTTGGGGCCCTTCTGGGTTTGCACCACCTTTGGTACCGGAGGGGAGGGATAGCTTAGAGGTACTGTGGGTGGGATTTTACCTCTGCTTTTGGTCCAATGAAGAGATCTCCTTCAAGTGCTCCAGCCATAACGCGGACATGTTTCGGGCGGCCCACACTAGCAAGAAAGAGAGCAATTATCACTCTGCACATGAGTGTGTGTCAACCTTACAAGACAGACCAGACAGAAAACACAATGAGACAACCTAATTCAACTTCATTGTAAGACTAGCTCTATACCTGTGCTTCGCTACGAAACTATGTGATCGGGCTGAGTTTTGGGGGAGGAAAATAAGGGGAAAAAATGGTGCCTCTGTCTAACAACATCCATCGGTATTCATCTGGCTAGCATCCTCTCAGTGTGTGAGACAGCTGAGGGCTGTTTGGAAACTCAAATAGTATTTGCTGTGTGAGCAAGGAGACAGCAAGGAGCCTGGGTGTGGCTTAGCTCAACTGTTCTATACTAAAGCTGCTTGCTGCTGTGAAACTAAAATGGAAACTAAAACTCCTCTCCTCTGCTTGTGTTTTGCATTTGGAAGAGATTTTTTTTCAGGTGGGGAGGGGGAGTAGAACTCCTTAGCATCAGAGCGTGTTAATAATAATAATATAGGAAATACTCTAAATGCTCTGAGGGTCATTTTGAAAAATCCTTTCTTAGCACCTAGAAGCCAAGAGGAACATATGTGCCCAATTTCAAGTTTTGTAGGCTTTATGGTTCTGGAGATTTTGTGATGATGCTTGAGTTGCATTTCGCTTTTATATATATAGATGATGACATTAACGGATTCTCGCAAATCTGAAAGGAGGATTTTCCCAGCATCTCATTTACAGCACAAGAAATTGGATGGGTTGTTGCTCCACCTGCATTCCTGCTCTGCACCCAGCTGCCTTTTATCTAGTTGTTCCCTTGGCTGTGTCTCTTTGCCCTGTTTCCAAAGGTCATCCCCACATACTATTTACACGGGAGGACCCTTTACAATTGATCATCAACCCTTACCCCCCTCCCCAGACCTTCCCCTCTTGTTTCCCAACTTTCTACACCTAACAGCCTACGAGACAAGGAATTCTGCAGTAATACTCACTAGTTTGGGAAGCAGTACTTCGGAATCTGATCTCCGGCAAAACCAGCTTTAACTACTCCTGAACCCTGTATGCAAAAACACACACACACACACAAAAAGCCACCTCGTCAACAGCAAGGCAGAAGACATTTTGGTTCAAAACACACTTGGTAGCAGAGAAAAGTTTGCCACACGTTGCTTCGTGGCATAAAGGTGGCACTGGGGTTTTCCTTCCCTTTCTGTAGATATCGCTTTTCAGATTAAATGTCCTCCATTCAAGTATTCCTCGGAGACCAGAGGGAGACACGCTGTCTCTGACAAAGCAGCTGAGATGTTTTAAGCCTTGTGTATGTATTTCTTCCAGATCTAAACTTTTATACAGAGGGATACTTGGGGCCAAGAGAATTTTACGTTGTTCTCTTCTTCTAGCAGCTTAGATGGGATTTTTCGAGGAGCTTCTGTGGCGCAGTGGTTAGAGCAGGGGTGTCCAACCTTGGCAATTTTAAGACTTGTGGACTTCAACTCCCAGAGTTCCTCAGCCAGCAACTCTTAAAATTAATTAAAAGCCACAAGTCTTAAAATTGCCAAGGTTGGACACCCCTGGGTTAGAGTATAGTACTGCAAGCTACTTCTGCAGCCAGCTGCCTACAATTTGGCAGTTCAAATCCCACCAGGCTCAAGGTTGACTCAGCCTTCCATCCTTCCCACGTGGGTCCAATGAGGACCCAGATTGTTGGGGGGACAAGAGGCTGACTCTCTAAACAGCTTAGAGAGGACTGTAAAGCAGTATATAAGTCTAAGGGCTATTGCTGTTTTCTATGTGGTTTGTAGTGCACGTTAAAAAGTCCAGAGCTAGCAATAAAATCCCAACAAATCCAATTGATGCAATGAATGTCAAATTATGGGCAAGTTGTCCTTTCACCTGCAGCACAATAACCATGTCACATTCACCTATGCTGAGAAGAAAGCCGCACTAAATCCCAACAGGTTGTACTCCATGTGCACCCATACAATTGCAGCCGGACACTGAAGTATGTGTAAGCACTGGACTTTTCCCCTTCAACCGAAAAGAATGAACCCGCGTCCCAAAAGGGGAGTGAACTTCAACTCATCTCTTCAGGAATAAGCATACGCGGTGTTCAATATAATTGTTAATTGTCAAAGGAAAGACGCTTCAATATTAATAGTATTACCAACATTGTCAGTACTGTGCTGAGAGCTAAACTTTAATTATACCATCTTTACTATAATGTAGATTTTTATATTGGTTGATCCTACAAAAACCACATCTAGATTAAGATCTGGACACATCTTTATTTCATGCAGTTATTCAAATGCCAAGTCATTCTATCACACATATTCGTGGGAATTCCTTTGAAGATGTAGACTCTTATCAAACGTAATATCCTTAAGTCCATTGGCCATATTAGCTACAATTCTGAAACACTGACATATCCGAAGTTCAGGAAGGCTCATTTTAAAGTTACATTATATTAAACGACGGCATTGACTTATGATGGTTTTATGCCATGGATCAGCATAATGTATTGATTATACAACTGAGCTACGGATTGGGAAAACACGGAAGCGTTCCTTTCAAATAGTAATTATTCCAGACAAGCCACTTCAGCAGCTTAAATGTTCTCATCTGCAGTAGAGGAGCTAATGCTAACTTACCTCACATACAACAACTAGAGAATCCAGTTAGTTGCAGGTAGTCCTCGATTTACCACCACAATTGATCCAAAATTTTTCCGTTAAGTGGGATATGTGTTAAAAGTGAGTTTTGCCCCGTGTTACCACCTTTCTTGCCCCGGTTGTTAAGTGAATCACTGCAGTAACCGGGTTTTTAAATGAATCTGGCTTCCCCCGGTTACTTTATATGTCGGTCAGAAGGTTGCAAAAAAAAAAAAAATCCATGATCCCCGGGACGCTGCAATGGGTTATAAGTATGAACCAAGTGGCCAAGCGCCTGAATTTTGATCAAAGAAGAAAGGGGAAAACCAGTCGTAATTCACTTTTTTCCCAGGCCATTGTAACTTTGAACGGTCACTAAATGTTGTAAGCCAAGAACTACCTGTATTTATTTTCCATGCCTCACAGTGTTATACATTACTAGCTGGATACCCGGGCTTCGCTACGAAACTATGTAGTCTGGCTTAGTTTTTGGGGAGGAAAATAAGGGGGGGGGGATTTTGCCTCTGCCTACCAGCATCCATCGGTATTCATCTGGCTAGCGTCCTGTCAGTGTGTGAGAGAGTTGAGGGCTGTTTAGAAAATGAAACAGTATTTGCTGTGTGACCAAGAAAGAGACAGCAAGGAGCCTGGCGTGGCTTAGCTCAACTATTCTGTACTAAAGCTGGTTGCTGCTGTGAAACTGGAACTCCTCTGCTTGCGTTTTGCATTTGGAAGAGATTTCTTTTCAGGTGGGGAGGGGGAGTAGAACTCCGTAGCATCAGAGCATGTTAATAATAATAATATACGAAATACGAATGCTCTAATGGTCATTTGGAAAAATCCTTTCCTAGTGAGCACCTAGAAGCCAAGAACATACGTGCCAAATTTCAAGTTTGTAGGCTTTATGGTTCTGGAGATTCTGTGATGATGCGTGAGTAGTCTTTTGCTTTTATATATATATAATTATATGTTGGCTGTCAGGTTGTTCTACAAAGATTGGCCCTTCCTTTTCCCACCCACTCATTCTTCATTAACTAATAGCAAGGATTGAAACTGGTGTCTTCCTCATTCAGAAGCACTATAGTACCACCAATTTATGGATTATGCTAATAAACTAGGATTTTGAATGGTTCATCGATCATAATCAAAGCCCAGTAAGAGATTTATTTATAAGGTAGAGTAGAACATTTCATTTGGTCAAGTGCATTTAGACACACAAGGAGACAAATTTCTTGTGCGTCTAACCACACTTATCCCACTAAAGTATACTATTCTATTCTATATGTAAATCACTTATTGAGGGGCTCACCTGGAAAGGAGCAAAAAAGCATCTGCAAGAAAATAGAAGTATTAACATGCACAGTGGCAAATATTTTAGCAGGCATTACAATAAGAGTATATTCTTAACCCAAGGAAATTAAGGACAGGAAACAGTGCTATCAGGTAGAGCCCCAAAGAGCAACTACCGCTGTCAAAAATTAAAATAAAATGCATGGGTGGAACAAAACAATCAGTAGGGACCATGATCAACACTAATGCCTTTTTCTATCTCTTGCATTTCCTATACTGTACAGGTAGAGAAAAATGCCAAACTCAGTCTGAACTGGTTCACTGTGTGAGGATGAGGAGGATGATGATTAACAATAACAACACTGTCAAACAACAACAATAACTACACTGCCAAACATCCAGATTTGGCTATCCCAGGTCCTTGGTAAGGATTCACTAAGTAGACAAAAATGCCAGTCCCAGACTGAACATCTGACTGACTGTGAATAATAATAATAGTAATAAAATAATAATAATAATATGGTGGATAACTAGAATGCTGGCAGCAACCTGTATCAACCATCAGTGCCAGTCAATTATATTTGTGATACATTTTTAAATGCTCAGTTGACTGAGATTAATGTTTAATATAATAATAATAATAATAATAATAATAATAATAATAATAATAATAATAATAATGTATTCAGCAAGAAAAAAATCACCAAGTATCGGGACTTACAAATTGAAGTTAAGTGACTTTGGAAAAAGAAATCGTGTGTTATTGTAATTGGAGCCCTTGGAGGAATACCTAAAGGGCTGCCTCGCTATTTGGAAATCCTGAATTTATCAGACTTGAATACCCTGATTCTACAAAAAAACCCACCCTACTTGGAACAGCTTATGTCCTCCGACGCTACCTGAACAGTTCCTAGGTCCTTGGTTAGGATTCAAGCTGTTGAGCTACCAACCAGCCCCAAAGGGAATCTCACTAAAGATATAATAATAATAATAATAGTAATAATAGTAATAATAATAGTAATAATAATAGTAATAATCATAATCATCATAATCATAATCATCAAACATCCAGATTTGCCTATCCCAGGTCCTTGGTAAGGATTTGATAGGTAGACAAAACGCCAAACCCCAGTCTGAACATCTGGCTGGCATAATAAGAATAATATTGTGCATTATTATTACTTAACATTTAATAATACTAATAATAAACACTTATAATACGAATACTAATAATATACTTGGTTGATCCCTTGGATGCTGCCAGCAACCCATATCAACCATCAGCACCAGTCAATGACAATGGTGATACATTTTTAAATGTTCAGTTGACTGAGTTTCATGTTGAATAAATAAAAGAAATGAGTAATAACAATAACAATAACAATAATAATAGCAATAATAATAATAGTTTTTTATTCAAGGCACAGGCTACCCGATTCCGCTGAGTAATCCCAGCGTCCAGAGCGGCCGGCCTCCGTCTTCATCCCCCCCGCCTATGCCGGACCCGCATCCCTCCTTATCCCGGGGGTCCACACGACCCGCTGGGCCCAAACCAAACCAGGTTTAGGGGTTCCGCATCCTGGCTTAACGTTGCCCCCCCTAGTCGTCCCCCCCCGAGGGCCCTTCTAGGCAAAAGCCTGGCAGAAATCTATCGTATCTACAGATCCGAGGCGGGGCTGGGGCGAAGGCCAAGGCCCCACCCAGCTCCGGGACCTCATCCGCCGCCGTTGCTGCAGCCTCGCCGGGCGCGGCTCTCTCTTTCCCCCCGCCCGCCCGCCTCGGCTGCTCGTCCGGCCTTGCAGGCTTACGTTGTCAATGACGACGGGCTGGTTGGCGATGATATCGTAGGATTCCATGGCCGGGGCCGCTGGGCCTGGCCGAGCGATGACTCCGGACCGCCCGCCTGCCTCACCCGCTGGAGCTCAGCCGCCGGGCCCCGGGAACCACCACCCAACCTCGCGCACCCTAACCCGGCTGCTGGGAAAGGAGGGGGGAGGGGGGGACAAAGGTAGATGGCCAAGCGTCTCGTCCAATCGGCAGCGGCGACACCGTCCTCCCGCGAACGGGAGGCGTTTCCGCTGGGCAGTCCGTCAGCGATTGGCTTCCCTGCGCCGTGGGAGGCGGGTCTTCCGTTGTTCAAGTTCGGTGGAGCGAACGCCGAAAGGCAGAGGGCGGGGATGTGTGGGGTTAGGTGGGAAATGATGTCATGGTCCGTTCTTAAAGGGGCAGCGCTGTATTTTTTATTTTTTGGCTTTGGGCTTTGCCCAGCGGAGGGAAGAAATGGGTTGGACTCGCCAGGCAATGGGATCGAGAGGCTGGAGGAAAGACAGGACATTCAACAGAATAATAGACTGAGAAGGGACCTTGGAGGTCATCTAGCCCAACCCGCTCCACCCAAGCAGGAGACCCTACACCATTTCTGGCAGATGGCAGTCCAGTCCTTTCTTGAAAGCTTCCAGTGATGAAGCTCCCACTTCTGAAGGCAACTTCTGCTCCATTGGTTGCTTGTTCTCACTGCCAGAAAATTCCTCATTTCCAGGTTGAATCTCTCTCCTTGTTCAGTTTCCATCTATTATTCCTTGTCTGGCCTTCAGGTGCCTTGGTTAATTGTCCTCCCTGTTAGGAAGTTTCTCCTAAATTTAATTTAGTTTAGTTTATTGTCATTGCACATTGTGCAAAGAAATTAAACACCCTCTTGAGTGTACATAATGGCTATGAAAATAAACACAAACACACATCCTTCATACTCTATGCAATTGAATTGAAAACCCCTGATATTGCATTCATATTGCACTATACAGTGGAATTCAATAGAGTTACTGCCCTGGGATAGAAGCTGTTCTTCAGCCATATTTGTCCTTGTTTTTATTCCAGGTTGGTTCTCTCCTTGGTTAGTTTCCATCCATTGTTTCTTGTCCTGCCATCCAGCGCTTTGGAGAATAATTTGACCCCTCTTCTTTGTGGCAGCCCCTCAAATACTGAAATTCTGCTATCATGTCTCCCCAATTCTTCTTTTCTTTAGACTAGCCAAACCCAAATCCTGCAGCCGTTCTTCATGTTTCAGTCTCCAGGCCTTTGGTCATCTTAGTTTTCTCTTCTTCTGAACCCTAACCTTTAAATACTGGAATGATGGATGATGCAGTCCAACTCCAGACCTCATCTTCCCTGTCACGGCAGCAGAGAGGATGATGGAAGCTGCAGTCAAACTCCAAACCTCATCATCCACATCCCACAGCAGTGGAAAGGATGATGGAAGCTGCAGTCAAACTCCAAACCTCATCATCCCCATCCCACAGCAGCAGAAAGGATGATGGAAGATGCAATCCAACTCCAAACCTCATTATCCTCCATCCCACAGCAGCTGAGTGGATGATGGAAGATGCAGTCCAACTCCAAACCTCATCATCCCCATCCCAAGGCAGCGGAGAGGATGATGGAAGCTGCAGTCCAACTCCAAACTTCGTCATCCCCCCACCCCACAGCAGCGGAGAGGATGATGGGAGATGGAGTCCCGCCTTTGGCCAGGGCGCTGGGCTCTTAGGCTTGTGCGCGCCCCCCACCTTCCCTCCTCTGGACTACCAAGACACACACACCCTCTCCAGCAGCCGCCTTTCCGGCGGGCGCCCGCTTGCAGAAGGCTCGAGCCGGCCCAACGGCGGCGGCAACTTGCCGCGTCTCTAGGCGGGCCCGGAAGCCGGAGAAGCTGGGGTGGCGCCGGCGAGAGCGCGCGGATTGCGCAAGGCGAGCGGCCTCGCCGGGCTCATCCGGGCTTTGCGCGCTCCTTCTGCGGCGCTTCTCTCCTTCTCTCTCTCCCCCCGCGCGGGGATGCCCTGCGGGGACGCTGAGCCGGCACAAGCCGCGCCGGGGCTTCGCGGGGGCCGGGCGGACCTTCCCACGGGAGGCGGTGGAGATGGCGGCGGCGGCAACGCTCCAAGAGGCTTCCGAGAGGTGCGTCTCGGCCGGGTTGCCTGTCCTTGACCCGGACGCCCGGATTCTTCCCCTTCCCCACCATCATCCCCAGCCAAAGCGGACCGGGCTGGGAACCTCCCCGGCCCGAGGACACGCGTCTTCCCAGCCGGGCACCTTCCCAAGACTTGCTCGACCTTGGCGCATGGCCGTGGCGCATAACCCACGGTCTTATAGGTGGAGGTTGGAGAGGCTGATGACGCCTTTCCCGCATCCCTCCAAAAGGCGACCCCTTTTAGGGGACCAGGGGGTCACCCCTCGGCCCTGCAAACGGGGCTCCGGAACCGGTTAGGGGTCCAAGTGCTTGCCTTGCATAACGTGGGGGGTGCGCGCGCCTTGGAGCCAGCCCCACGGGTGGAACAACCGGTCCTTGCGTGGTTTTCTTGGCCAGGTTTTGAGGGGCGTTTTTGGAGAGGTGAGGGGAAGCCAGAAGGGGATGGAGTGGAGCCCATTAAAATGGGTTGTATGAATATGTGTTGTCGCCCGGGTTGGGGGGGCTGGCTGCTATTTTATTATTGTTTAATATTTTCTTTTATTATTTTTGTTATGATGCTTTTATATTTGTGGAAGCCGCCTTGGGTCACTATGGGCGAAAAGCCAGCAATATACCTTTTTCTAAAACAAATAAGTAAGTAAATAAAGTAAGTACTTTGTAGGTAAATAAATATATATTTGCCCTGGCTGCCTTCGGAGAGAAACTGATACAAGGTCACTCAGGTCACCCAGGTAGGGCAAGATTAGATCTCTGGGATCTTAGCTGATTTCTGTCCTGATGGCCCCCACTGCACCAAACTGGATCTGCCCTACTTTCTGCTTAGTGCTGATCACTGCGTCTGCTTCTCTCTTGGGCACCCACGCATGAGAGTCAAAACTGAAGGATGGAGGGGATTGCGTTGACTCTCAATGATGTTACGCAGATGTCTATGGGGCTTGTCAATCATCCAGGTCGTAGTTTGTCGCCCAAAGGTGCTTTTTCCAAAAGTCAACCAAACTTTCTTGTTTTGTTTTGTTTTGTTTTCCTTTGAAAATGTTTCACTGCTCATCCGAGAAGCTTCTTAAGTCCTAATTTAATTAACTCGGTTAGAACTGAAGAAACTTTGGATGGGAAGCAAAACTCTTTCAAAGTGGGGGGAGGAAGCTCCTTTTGGACATGTTATGCCAATGTTTTGAAGGGTTGTGTAGTGGGACAGATGTCCCTGTAGAATAGAGGACACAGGGATTACAAGTCTTCTCTTGAAATGTCCCATCCTGTTTGCTTTGGGATAGTAATTGGGTTGTCCCTACTGTCACCATCTATCTCCTAATAGTATCACGCTGGCATCGTCAAAAATGTTTTATAAAGCAAATAAGTTCAGAAGGTTTAGGAGATGAAAAATTCTGGGAATTGAAGTGCACTCATCTTAAGTTTGTAAGTTTGAGATAACCCTGGGTTGGTCCTTCCACAGCCCGCCAATCTTACAGGAGATAAGCAAAATCAGGCTATTAGGAAAAGGTATTATAAAAAATTATTTCTCACTTTAAATGTCACATTCAGTACTAGAGGAGAATAAATGCTACTTGGTTTAAAAAATAGGCAAGAGAAATTGTAATTCTCCAAGCAGACTGCAGGATTAAAGTAATATGGCATAATTATGAGGTTCTGCATGATTTTAGAAGAGAGAGAGAATGATTCCAGGGTATAGGAGAGAGTCTTAAGTAAAAGTAATTAATGTCTTTAGTTTGAAGAAAGTGTAAAAGGAAAAGATAAACTTGATTCCTTATCTATCTGTCTATCTGTCTGTCTATCTACCCCCACACACACACACACACACATACACACACACAACTCTAAAAACAGATCCACACCAAAACCAAACAAATCTCACACAACTTCCTGACTAAATCTTAACTTGTTTGTATCGAAAATTGATTACTCCTAAATCAGTTTTTTCAATGATTCGGACTTCCTTCAATTGCTTCAACTTCCAACTGTATAACAGAAGCTGTTTGGAGATATATAGACCCAATATTTAACGTTTGTTCCCGCCTCTGTCCTCCAGCTTATCAAGTTCTCTCTAAAGGTGTAAACTCTACATATCCAACAAGGGAGGAGCTGGGGTTATCTGCCTTCATCAGTCTATCAGAATAGAGCTGGAAGGGACCTTGGAGGTCTTCTAGTCCAGCCCCATGCTCAAGCAGGAGAATCTATACTTTCAGATAAGTGACTGTCCAGACTCTTCTTAAAAACATCCAGTGATGGAGTGTCCACGATTTCTAGTGGCAAGCTGTTCTACTGGTTAATTGTCCACACTGTTAGGAAATGTTTCCTTAATTCCAGGTTGCTTCTCTCCTTGGTTAGTTTCCATCCATTGTTTCTCATCTTGCCTTCTGGGTGCTTTGGAAACTAAGTTAACCTCATCCTTGTTGTGGCAGCCCCTCAAATATTGGAATTCTGTTATCATGTCACTCCTAGTCTTTTCTCTAGACTAGCGAAACCCAAATCCTGCAACCGTTCTTCGTAAATTTTAATCTCCAGGCCTTTAATCATCTCAGTTGCTCTTCTCTGCACTTTTTCCAAAGTCTCAACATCTTTTTTTAATATAATGTGACCATAACTGGATGCTTTCTTCCAGGTGTGGCCTTACTTTTATAAAGTGCTACTAATATATTATAATAGGCTTTATAAAGTAGTACTAATATGTGACAGAGGGCACCTCTTGTTCATGGAAATGTGGATTGGGATTGTCCTGAGTTCTGCTAACAGGCGAAGAATTCACAATGTTGTAGTGTTCTGATCTTTTGACTTTGTCCAGTGGTTTTGCTAAATTTTACAGAATACCAACCCACTCTGCGGGATCTTTTTAGGATAGGAAGGTTGAGTTGACTTTGGAAACAAAAGTGGTTTTCCTTCTTCTGGGTTTTATGTATTACTTACTTATTAAATTGATATGTTCCTTGACTCAGTGACTTTGTTTTGGGTTGTTTTTCAGTTTTCCATCCAGCTCTGACTGATGCTTAGGAAGACATTCTGCCTCAAAGGGACTGAAGTCCCGTGTTTTTCAGTCTGCTTCCTGTTCATACAACACATTTAAGCTGGTTGTCCCAAAGGTGCTTTTTCAGGAGGCAACTGGATTTTCTTGTTTTTTCTTTGAAGATGTTTCACTTCTCATCCAAGAAGCCTCTTCAGCTCTGACTGGATGGTGGGGAATGGAAGGATTTATACTCCTTGCAGACAGCTGGTCATTTGCATCCTTTTAGAGGGTCGTTGAGGCCACTTGGAGGTTTATCTGTGTTCTCAGGGTCACCTGAGTAGTAGTACTGGTTCCTGTAGTCTGCAGTTTTTCCTCTGGAAATCCATTCCTACTCCCACCCCATTCGAAGGCTGTTTATCCCAAATTGAATAGCTTAAAGTTTGTAGAGATTCTCAGTCATCCAGGTCATGGTTGTCCCAAAAGGTGCTTTTTTCAGGAGGCAGCTGGACTTCAATGACCCTCTAAAGGAGGGGCCTTCAAACTTGACAGCTTTAAGACTTGGGGACTTCAACTCCCAGAATTCCTCCTCCAGTCATGTTAGCTCAGGAATCCTAGGAGTTGAAGTCCTCAAGTCTTAAACTTGCCAGGTTTGAAGACCCTTGCTCTAAAGCAGGGGTGTCCAACCTTGGTAACGTTAAGCCTGGAGGACTTCAACTCCCAGAATACCCCAGCCAGCAAAGCTGGCTGGGGAATTCTGGGAGTTGAAGTCCTCCAGGCTTAACGTTACCAAGGTTGGACACCCCTGCTCTAAAGGGTGCAAATGACCAGCTGTCTGCAAAGAATATAAACCCTTCCATTCTCCACCATCCTGTCAGAGCTGAAGAAGCTTCTTGGGTGAGAACAGAAACGTCTTCAAAGAAAAACCAGGAAATCCAGTTGCCTCCTGAAGAAGCATTTTTGGATCAACCTGGATGACTGAGACTCTCTACAGACATTTAAGCTGATAATTGAATTTTTCAGTTTCCTGGTTCATGCAGTGCATTGATCCGCGAATTAGCCAAAGCGTTTTGCATTGCATATCATACCGGAGCTAGATAAACTAGCCATGACTGCATGGTATATATTTATACAAATTGAATAAATAGTGAAATAAATGTTGTGAAAACATTACCGCTAGTCTTGACATGCATTAATTGTGCAATGTGATATGTGAACCCAGCCCTTGAATTGCAATCTAGCAAACCATGTTTTAGCCTAGCGTGCAACATAAATCCAGGCTTGTACAATTAGTTTATAGTTCAATGGACCTCAAAAAAGATAAGAGCAAACTAAGGTATCATAGGTGGCGATTTCACAAAAAAATTAGCTTTCTTTTTGTTTTCTTCCACGTGATTTATCTTGAAAATGAAAGAGTCATCTTAGACTCACTGAGAATATTACAGAAGTGTTTTCTATTTTCCTTTTTAGGATTATACGGTTTCGTTTTCTTCAAGTATATTTTTCCTTTAAGAGTGAGAATTTCTTCTTATGTGCACGGTAAAAGCAGTTAATAAATTATTAACAAGAAAGCATTTCCTTGACTTTCAACTCTGCAGCTCTGTTGAACTCAAGAGACATACGTACTTCCCAATCCATGAAAAAGCTAGATAAAGATCTTTATGCATAGTTAAAAAAAAAGGGCCAGTAAATCATATCCTTTCCTTTGCCAGCATGAAGTTGCATTTCCTTCTGCAGTTTAATTCTATCATCCTTCCCATAGTGTAAACATAGTCTCAACCTCAGCCATTTTAAGATGTATGGACTTCAATTCCCAGAACTCCCTAGCCAGCAATGGTGGCTAGGGGATACTGGGACTTCAAGTCCATACATCTTAAAATGGCTGAGGTTAAGAAACACTAACATTTTTCCCCCCTGCAAAGCCAGATAACACTTGATTGTTGACATATAACTGACATTTCCGTGCTGAAATATTTCTGGCTCTCAATTCCCACGATTCTTGGCATTACAGCTGAGAAAGCGTAACGTTGAAACATGAAGTTCCCAATTCAAATGTCATGTTTGCCGTTTTCTTTCCTCTCAGTCCCTCAGCCCCAGTCTTTCTCTTAATATTATTATTAGATAGATATCCCACCTTTATTTAAACTTGAGACCAATCAAGGAGAGAAGCAACCTAGAGAAATTTCCTGACAGTTAGAACAATTAACCAGTGGAACCACTTGCCTCCAGAAGTTGTAAATGCTCCAACACTAGAACTTTTTAAGAAGAGATTGGACAACCATTCTCCTGAAATCATTTAGGGTTTCCTGCTTAAGTAGGGGGTTGGACTAGAAGACCTCCAAGGTCCCTTCCAACTCTATTATTCTATTCCATTCATATATAACATTCATATATATATATATATATATATATATATATATATATATATATATATATATATATATATATATATATATATATATATATATATATATATAGTGTGTGTGTGTGTGTGTGTATATATATATATATATTGGGCCAGAGAGAGCGACAGGCCCAAAGTCATTCAGCTGGCTTTCATATGCCTACAGTGGGACTAGAACTCACAGCCTCCTGGTTCCTAGCCTCCTGCCTTCACCTGCTGACTCTTAACACCTTCCAATGCACGAACGGCTGAGATGATGCTTGAAATCATGAAATGGTGCATGGCTAAACTGAGACATGTTGGGTGTGTCTCATTTCAAGTTGATCCTGTGCCTAAAGCTGGTCTCACAAGTTCCAAACTTGTAGACCAGCTTTGAACATCAACTTTTGCAGCCTTAGAGTTCATCATGATGATGATGATTATTATTATTATTATTATTATGATTATTATACACAAAAATGACAGCGTACACAGCAAGCGAGATAACAGCAAACCCAGAAAAATTATTATTATTGTTGTTGCTGCTGTTATTATTATGGGTTTGTTCAAATGCTTCACACCATTTCATTAATAAGAGAAACCGGGTTCACTTCAGAAGCAGATTCAAGGAGGCAGGTCCCACTCTTTGCAAGTTGATCTCAGAGCAGTTGGTCACTTAGGCTTGGCACGGCTCCATGGCCAACCTGTTGATCTCCTTTGGACAACGTTCCAACAAAGGGGAGAAGACTATTTGTAGCTCGGGGTTGAAATGAAGGATCCTTCGTGCTGTCTGAACTTGGTTGTTTTCTTGCAGGCGTTTCATTGCCCAAACTGGTAACGTCATCTGTGCTCGTCCTTCTGATGTTGATGATGATGATGATGGTACCAGACTATTTGTATGCCTTGCCCAACTCCACGATTTTTGAGTCTCTGCCTCATTTTGGCAGTATAGCATATTATTGAAAAGTATTCTGATCAAGGTTCTGTTTACTCTGTTCTACAAAGACCCCTGAAGCTGCAGCTGTCAAATTCCCTGCCAGACATTTAGCAATTCAGGGGTGTTCTTTTCCAGTTCCCTAAACACAACAAACCCTCTGTCGTTAGCTCAAAGATTCCTTTATTAGTGCCCAGGTGTTTGCCTGGCTTGTGGTGTGGGATTTTTGTTTGTGAGTGCAGGGCAAATGATTGACAGCCTGGTGGAATCATCTCTTCTGTTCATGCTTTCTGGTCTTTTTCAATCTCTATGGCTTCTCTGATGACTCTGTGGCTAGGTTTTCCATAGTGGCCAGGGTTTTGGTGTTAATAGAGGTCTTTAGTGTCGGGTAAATGGCCACATCATTAGTTAGGAAGCTGGGTTTCATCTGGGTGCCTGGTTGGGGTGTGTTTGAGCTGGAGGTATCAGGGGGATCTGTTTGTGCCCAGGTGTTTGCCTGGCTTGTGGTGTGAGATTTTTTGTTTGGTGAGTGCAGGCTTCCAAATGATTGACAGCCTGGTGGAATCATCTCTTCTGTTCATGCTTTCTGGTCTTTTTCAATCTCTATGGCTTCTCTGATGACTCTGTGGCTAGGGTTTTCCATAGTGGCCAGGGTTTTGGTGTTCTGGTCTTTTTCAATCTCTATGGCTTCTCTGATACCAAAACCCTGACACCAAAACCCTCAGCCACTATGGAAAACCCTAGCCACAGAGTCATCAGAGAAGCCATGAGATTGAAAAAGACCAGAAAGCATGAACAGAAGAGATGATTCCACCAGGCTGTCAATCATCTGAAGCCTGCACTCACAAACAAAAAATCTCTACACCACAGCCAGGCAAACACCTGGGCTACAAACAGATCCCCCTGATACCTCCAGCTCAAACACACCCCAACCAGGCACCCAGATGAAACCCAGCTTCCTAACTAATGATAGCCGTCCATTTACCCAGCCAAGCTGCACTAAA
This sequence comes from Notechis scutatus, assembly GCF_049901735.1. Classification (NCBI taxonomy): domain Eukaryota; kingdom Metazoa; phylum Chordata; class Lepidosauria; order Squamata; family Elapidae; genus Notechis; species Notechis scutatus. The sequence goes on along the minus strand of NC_142015.1, from coordinate 3,089,672 downwards.
GACCTCCATTAAAGTAACACAATGCTGCCAGCCAATCAAGATACAAAAGAGCCAAAAACAGACAGAAGATATCAGAAACACCCATCAAGCAGAACACAGCAAACTCCGAGACCAATAAACACAGACCAAGACTCCCAACCAATCAGGATGAAGAAAAACCATTCTGGCACAGCAATAGGCTGCCCCAAATTTAAATCTGAAACCACTGTAAAAGTCTGACCCACAGACGGACACAATACAGAAGCCTGATGATGGCAGATGAGATTCTGCTGAAACGTTGCTACAACTTTAAAAGAACTACAATGACGTGGGAAAATACCGAACCAAGCCGAACACCATACATGTAAGTACCCATGAAAACTTAAGAAAACATATATATATATATATATATATATATATATATATATATATATATATATATATATATATATATATATATATATATAGTGTGTGTGTGTGTGTGTGTATATATATATATATAGATTGGGCCAAGAGAGAGCGACAGGCCCAAAGTCATTCAGCTGGCTTTCATATGCCTACAGTGGGACTAGAACTCACAGCCTCCTGGTTCCTAGCCTCCTGCCTTCACCTGCTGACTCTTAACACCTTCCAATGCACGAACGGCTGAGATGACGCTTGAAATCATGAAATGGTGCATGGCTAAACTGAGACATGTTGGGTGTGTCTCATTTCAAGTTGATCCTGTGCCTAAAGCTGGTCTCACAAGTTCCAAACTTGTGAGACCAGCTTTGAACATCAACTTTTTGCAGCCTTAGAGTTCATCATGATGATGATGATGATTATTATTATGATTATTATACACAAAAAATGACAGCGTACACAGCAAACGAGATAACAGCAAACCCAGAAAAAATTATTATTATTGTTGTTGCTGCTGTTATTATTATGGGTTTGTTCAAATGCTTCACACCATTTCATTAATAAGAGAAACCGGGTTCACTTCAGAAGCAGATTCAAGGAGGCAGGTCCCACTCTTTGCAAGTTGATCTCAGAGCAGTTGGTCACTTAGGCTTGGCACGGCTCCATGGCCAACCTGTTGATCTCCTTTGGACAACGTTCCAACAAAGGGAGAAGACTATTTGTAGCTCGGGGTTGAAATGAAGGATCCTTCGTGCTGTCTGAACTTGGTTGTTTTCTTGCAGACGTTTCATTGCCCAAACTGGTAACGTCATCTGTGCTCGTCCTTCTGATGTTGATGATGATGATGATGGTACCAGACTATTTGTATGCCTTCCAACTCCACGATTTTTGAGTCTCTGCCTCATTTTGGCAGTATAGCATATTATTGAAAAGTATTCTGATCAAGGTTCTGTTTACTCTGTTCTACAAAGACCCCTGAAGCTGCAGCTGTCAAATTCCCTGCCAGACATTTAGCAATTCAGGGGTGTTCTTTTTCCAGTTCCCTAAACACAACAAACCCTCTGTCGTTAGCTCAAAGATTCCTTTATTAGGAATGCCGGCAAAAAGTTTCTTTCTTTCTAATAAGTCCATCCAGCAGGGAGATGAATAGCTGTCTGCCACATCTATTCATCTCCGCCCCCTGCCTTTTGTCCTCAAGAGCTGGATGGGGCTTCGCTAGCAGCGGCCCAAGGACCGGCCCATAGATTTCCACTGCTCTCCTCTCCTCTCTGCCTTCTCCACATCCATGCGTCAGGCGCTGGGGCCAGCTGTTCCTCCTCTTCCTCATCAGCCACCTCCAGACCTGGGGGCTGTTGACACTCCATCTGAGGGCTGACGGATGGCCCAGGCTCTGCCTCTGCCTGTCTCTCTCTCTCTCTCTGACAGCTTCATTTCCTCTTCTCCCTCGGACCTTTTAGTTTGCCTCGATGCTGACCCTGACTCCCACCCCTCCTCTTCCTCCGATTCGGTTGCTGGAGGAGCCGGCGGCCAACAGGCCACAACACCATCACTCTGCCTTCCTTCAACGTTTCCGTTCTCCTTTTCTTTCTCTTTGTCTCCCAGGCATTGCTGGGTGTGTTTTGCCACCGAAGGCGACGACCGGTCGGCAGAGTGGGTCTGTCCTTGTCGTTGCAAAGGATCCACCAAATGGATCCACCAGGCCTGCCTCCAACGATGGCTGGATGAGAAGCAAAAGGGCAACAGTATTGGCAGTGTGAGTTGTCCCCAGTGTGGAACGGAGTACTGCATCGTCTTTCCCAAAGTAGGTGAGTACAGAGCTGGCCAGGAAAGGCCCAACCACCGCTGGATTAATGCACCCATTTGGCTGCAGCGGATTCAGGTGCTGGATAAACACCACATTTCCTCCAAGAGTCCTAAAAACCCAATCTTGCTTGCAAACTTCTCTTTGAGTTCTCCACCAGCGTGGTGTGGCTTGCACGGAATGGACACATTTGGAGGCTTCAAACGACTGTCCTGGATGCTTCTAATAATGGATGGTTCCAGATTTTTTTTTCCCTTCCTTTTTTCTTCCTTCCCTGGTCCCATACCACCCAGGACCAACGAGACTGAATGACCATTCAATAGCCATTCATTTAGTAACTGACAATACAACGCACTGAAAAAAACTGAGAAGCGCCTCAAAGTTGTTCATGTGACCATGGAAATGCTGCAGTGGTTGTAAGTGTGAAGTATGGTTTACAAGTAACTTTTTTCAGTGCTGTTGTAACTTCACATAGTCACTATAAAGTAAACTATGTGGTCAGGCTTAGTTTTGGGGGAAGGAAAATAAGGAGGGAATTGTGCCTCTGCCTACCAGCCTCCATCGGTATTCATCTGGCTAGCGTCCTGTCAGTGTGTGTGAGAGAGGAGTGCTGTTTGGAAACTGAAAGAGAATTTGCTGAGTGAGCAAGAAGGAGACAGCAAGGAGCCTGGGCATGGCTTAGCTCAACTGTTCTGGACTAAAGCTGGTTGCAGCTCTGAAACTAAAACTGAAACTCCTCTGCTTGTGTTTCGCATTTGGAAGAGATTTCTTTTCAGGTGGGGAGGAGTAGCACTCCTTAGCATCAGAGCGTGTTAATAGTAATAATATAGGAAATACTCTAAATGCTCTGAGGGTCATTTTGAAAAATCCTTTCTTAGCGAGCACCTAGAAGCCAAGAGGAAGATACATGCCAAATTTCAAGTTTGTAGGCTTTACAGTTCTGGAGATTTTGTGATGATGCATGAGTGGTATTTCGCTTATATATATAGATATATATATATGAAATAACAATTATATAATTTTATATATGAGTGTGTGTGTATGTGCATATATGTATATATGTATGTGTATGTATATATATCCCTATCTATATCTATATTTCTATGTCTATATCTATCTACCTACCTACCTATCTATCTATCTGTAATTTTTTCTTTAACATCCAAAAGTGCTTAATGAACAATGTATTGTCTGGGTCAATTACATATAATTCTAATAATGTTAGTATCATTTAAATATACATAGTCTTAATCTTTCAATTTCTAACATTTGTGTATACATAGTAATTATAATATGCTCTATATTTCAGTATAGATACTATTTTCCCAATTTCTGCTTCTTTTTTCTAACACTTATTAGAATAACCACCATATTAAAAAGTATTCTATGCCTATCCATCATTTCTTTGTCTTTTTTAGAATTTCAGCTCTTATTAACTTTCTGGTGAATCTTTCATGCTTCTCCTCTGGTATCTTGTAACTCCTTTCATCATGTTTATTTAATCTAAATATTTCCGCTGCCACAGCATCTATCTCTTGCTGTTGGGTCTCTAGAGCACCCATCCGCGATTCCCCCATCATTTTTAGGAGATCTTTCTCTCTATTCTTTTTTATATTTTGAACTCTTAAGGAGTAATCTGTCTGTTCCATGTTAAAAAAATATTGCTATCTCTTCCATATCTTTTGTCTTGCTTGTATCACTTTTTGGATTTCTCTCCTCTCTTCTTTCCTCAGCTCCTTCTGATTTCTCCTCTATTTTCTGAATTTTTGGTTCGGTTTTTTTAATTGTCATTTTCTGGGGCTTTTTCTCATCTCACACCTGTATCCTGCCTCAAGGACTTCTTTTGATGCCTGCTCGTCTCTTTGCAGGACCCGTGGTCTATTTCCTGCAGCAAGTGGACCGGATTTTATCCAAAGTGAGTCCTTTTGCTGCTGCTGGCATTGTGGTGGGGACACTGTACTGGTCGGCAGTGACTTACGGAGCTGTGACTGTGATGCAGGTAAGATGTAACGTGGCAGCAGGAGAGACCGCCCTCCCTCCCAAGCAGGAGTGGGATCCTACCTTAGTCGCTACCGGTTTGGAGGGTGATCGCGTATCCATGCGCAAACCCCTAACAAGCCAATCAACTGAGGCTATAAAGAAACGAAAAGCTAGGGGCGACCCTCCCATGCGCTTGTCGCTTCTTTTATCCTCCCAGCTGATAGTTGGAGGCTTGTTTTACTCCTCTTAGCTGATGGGAGGCAATTTTTTTTTTACTACCAGTTCGGTCGAACCGGTCTGAACCGGTAGCATACAACTGCTGCTTTCAACCCCCTCAGCAGAGATCACCCGAATCACTACGTTGGTCTGCAAAACGTGATGAAGTCCAGAGCTTCACTTGATGACACGGCAGGGTCAGAAATTGATATTCTCCATCAGGATTAATCTTCTGGACAGGGGTGTCTTGGAGAGAATGGTGCGGTGGCCTAGAGGTGGCGCTCTCGCCCCACAGTCAGGAGGCTGCGAGTTCGATCCTAGGTAGAGGCAGATATTTCTGCCTCTGGACACAATGAGGATATATCTGCTGAATAAAAACTCCGCATTGGCAACAGGAAAGGCATCCAGCCAGTAAACGCTCAGCTCCATTGTGTTGCCCAGACCCCACCCCGCAAAGAATTATGGGGTCATTAAAAGAGGGTGTCTTAGATAGGAGGGGCTCAATGTCTGTCAGGTGCAGGACAAAGAGGCAGTCTGCAGTCATAATGCTATGCCTATTGTTTTCCCTATTCACACACACAGACATTTTTGCCCCTGAAGCAACCCTGGTGAAAACCAGGTAGAACTGGATTTCTTTCACAGTAGAAGAAAAAGTTATAGATTAGGAAAACAAACGGCAAAGAATTTGGTAGCTAGATTTAAACTGTATATTAGCTATAGACAAGTGGTGGCTAACCTTTTTGGGCTCCTGTGCCAAAAATTGTGCACGCGCTTGCACGCTTGCTCTCGCGTGCCAGCACCCAGAAGGCAATGTGCACGCCCCCCCCCCCATTGTCCCCTACGCATGTGTGCGCATTCCCCATCCCCCTACCCCCCGCTATCCCTTTACCTGCACAGCTGATTTTTTGCCGCTTTGAGGCCTTTCTTGGCTTCCCAAAGGCTCGAGGAAGGCTTCTGCAGGCTTCTACAAGCTTTGTAGGCCGAAATCTAGCCCCGTTTTGTCACTTCCTGTTTTTCCGAAAATACTGGAAGTGATGAAACAGGGCTAGCTTTCGGCCTACAAAGCTTGAGGAACTCTGCAGAAGCCTCTCAAGCTTTGGGAAGCCAGAAAAGGCCTCAAACCTGCCAAAAATCAGCTGTGCTGTAACTGCGCATGCGCAGTGAGGTAAGTTTGCCTGCAGCTCCCGTGCCAGCACCAATGGCTCTGTGTGCCACCTGTGGCACGAGTGCCATAGGTTTGCCATCACGGCTATAGACCAAGGTGTCCAGCCTTGGCCACTTTAAGATTTGTGGACTTCGACTGCTAGAATTCCCCAGACAGCATGGAGAGCAACTGCTGTAGAGCAACTTTTGACCCCATCCTGTTGCACCGCAGCTCAGGAACAGCAATCCAACAGAAACCACTTGGAGGTTTACCTGTGTCCTCAGCGTCACCTGAGTAGTGCAAATGGTTCCTGTGGCCTGCATTTTCTTTCCTCTGGGAATCCATTCCTACTCCCACCCCATTCAAAGATGTTCATCCCAAATTGTATGGCCAAAAGTCTGTAGAGATTCTCGTGGTTGTCCCCAAAGTGCTTTTTTTTTCAGGAGGCAACTGGACTTTCTTGTTCTTTCTTTTTGAAGACGTTTCACTTCTCATCAAGAAGCTTCAACTCTGGCTGGAAAGGGGCATGGAAGGATTTCTATTCCTTGCAGACAGCTGGTCATTTGCATCCTTTTTGAGGGTCATTGAGGGATAATCTGTGTCCTCGGGGTCACCTGAGTAGTGCAAATGGTTCCTGTAGCCTGCAATTTTTTTCCCCCTCTGGAATGGGAAAGCACCTTGGGGGCCACAAGGCTAGTTTTAACTCCTAATCCTCCACCTACCTGCCTCTTGACCTCCACAGGTGGTTGGCCATAAGAAGGGCCTGGATGTGATGGAGCGAGCCGACCCCCTTTTCCTACTCATGGGGCTTCCCACCATTCCGGTCATGCTGGTCCTGGGCAAGATGATACGCTGGGAAGACTACGTGCTTCGAGTCTGGCGGAAATACTCGAGCAAGCTCCAGATCCTGCATTCTTGGGTTCCGGGTTGGTTCCTCTTTTGAGTTCTGGGTTCCTGTTTTGAGGTGGTAAAGGACAGGCATGGGGGGGTTGTGGAGATGATTTTTTTTGCAAGCTGAGAAGCATCTGCAAATGGGGTGGGTGGGGGTGGGATTCAAAAAACTTTACTACTTGCGCTTTGTGGGAGGGCCGCGTGCAGCCTTTCTGGGCTCCGTTTTCTGCCACAACGGCCTCCTGCAGGCCTCGGCCAGCACAAACAGGGCCGGGGGGGGGGCATGCACAGCACCCCCAAACTCCATTTTTTGCTGGCAAAGGGCTAGCAAAGCAAACTAAAAAACAAATCAAAAGGAGAAATGTTTCCCCTTTTGCATTTGAGCACGCAAGAAGGGGCGGGAAAGGAGAAAGGGAAAGAGAAAGAAGGGAAGATGGGAAGAGAGCAAGGAAGGAAAAAGAAGGGAAGGAAGAAGAAAGAAGGAAGGGAAAAGGAGAAAGGAAGAGGGAAGGAAAAAGAAGAAAAGTGTGATGACCCAAAGGGGCGTGACACAAAAATAACAAAGTCACAAATGTGGGATAAATTCTCTTTAATGCCTCCAACTTAGCCTTCAATGTCCAATTATCCTCAGCTGGAGATCAAACTCTTCCAAAAACAGTCTACAAAGGGCAGAAATGGAGTCCAAACCCAAAGTAAAGATAATTAGAATTTAAAAAAAAACCAACACAAACCACATTGAAGAAAATTAACATGGCAGGCCAGGATGATAAATTGCAGACTTTCAAAGGATAACGCAGCAATCACAGTTAGGAGGACGCCAAAACCCAGATAAGCCTCGCACATTTTCCTTCCAGAAAGGAGCTGTTGTGCAAACACCCTTCTTATATCCTGTTCTCCCCGCTGCAACTAATGAAAGGGATCAGGGCCTTTTTCTCTCTCGTAAGCCATGTTGCTCCCTTATCTGTTCCTCCCTGCATGCCCTGGGATGAAGAGGGGGTGGGCCTGGATCTTCCTCTGAATGCCCAGCCAGACTGTACCCTTCCCCCGTTTCCTCCACAGCCACCGGAGCCACACTCCCACTCCTTGTCAGCTGCTCAATCTCCCCCTCAGAATCAGACTCCAACAAGGGCATGACAGGAAGGAAGGAAAGGAAGGAAGGAGATTATAATGAGAGGGAGGGAGGATCTGAAGGAAGTCCTGCCTTAGCACTTGGCCACCACAGATGCCCCCAACATGAGTGACGTCGAGCTGGCCATGCCCACCCCCCCCATGCCCAACCCCCAACGTCAAACACAACCCTGATATGGTCCTCAGTGAAATTGAGTTTGACACCCTTGCTTGAGAGTGATCTATTCTGATTTGTTTTGTTTTGTTTTTTCTCTCCTCAGGAACCAGCCGTCCGATCCCATCGATACCTCTGGCCGAGTCACGCTACCAGAGCGACCACCTTTCCATCTCGCGCACCTTGTGTGGGGCCCTGGTGTTCCCAACTATTGCCAGCCTTGTGGGCCGGGTCACATTTCGAAGAGTTAACTCCAACCTCCAGCGTACCATCCTGGTGAGTCAGGAGACAAACCGAAAGAAAGAAAGCCAGGATAGGCAGCATTAAATGTTTGGACTGCCTTCCAGGGTACTGGTCCCAGTTCAGTCCAACTGCAGGCAATGAGGAATCTCTTGCCTTTTCCTATTGAGTATCTCTATATCTATCTCTATCTATCTATCTATCTATCTATCTATCTATCTATCTATCTATCTATCTATCTATCTATCTATATCCTCCCTCCCTCTCCATCTCCTCTCCCTCTCTCTCCTCCCTCCCTCCCTCTCTTTCTCCCTCTCCCTCTTTCTTCCTCCCCTCTCTCTCTCCCTCTCTCTCTCCCTCCCCCCTCTCCTCCCTCCCTCCCTCCCTCCCCTCTCCTCTTCCTCTCCCTCTATCTCTCCCTCCCTCTTTCTCCCTCTCCCTCCCTTTTTCTCCTTCCCTCTCTCTCTCTCTCCCTCCCCCTCTCTTTCCCCCCCCTCTCTCCCTCTCTCCCTCCCTCTCTCTCATAAACACACATACACAACATTGTTCTGACCCAGCTCCCCAAACACAACAAACCTCCTGACATGAACTCAAAAGATTCTTTTATTAGGGAATGCTGGCGGTCCTGGCAAAATGTTTATCTCGCAGGCTAACAAGTCGGTCTGGACGGAAGATGAATAGTCGTCTGCCACACCGAGTTGATAGCTTTAAATTTAGTCAGCTGGGATTGTCAAGGCTGAAGAGCGCCATCTTGGAGAGCCCTCAAATGAAGAAGGCCAATCTACCATCTTGTCGTTTAATTCGCTTCCCTTCTCTTCTAGTGCCTATTTAGTGCCTCAGATAGAAAGCCCCTACAGAGAGTAGTGAGAACAGTCGAGATTATAGCAAGCTCACTTCCTTTTATTTAGGTTGCTGCTTATAAGCGCTATGTGCTTAGAGCTCAAAGCATCATTAGAGACCCCACACACCCACTTTACGGCCTGTTTCTGTTGCTCCCCTCGGGGAGGAGGTTTTGAAGTATTTCTAGCAGGACTACCAGATCCTGGAACAGCTTTGTTCCCTCTGCCATCCATCTGGTAAAACTGTTAAGATTTGATTTTTCTATTCTATTTATTCCCTTCTCTCTCAATAGGGTGGCATTGCTTTCGTGGCCATCAAGGGAGCACTGAAGGTTTATTTCCGCCAACAGCAGTACTTAATCCAAGCCAACCGGCGCATCCTCAACTTTGCGGAGAAAGAGGATGTGGAAAAGGACTTGGTTCAGCCCGAGGAAGACAGCGGCAGTGAAGTGGGGCTCAGCTAGGAAGAACCGTTCTAGCTTCTGCAGATCCCTCCATTTTCTCTCTCCTTCCCCTCCAGAATAAGCAAATTCTTCTCTTAAGAGAGATTGTAGCTCATCCAGCGTCCCTTTTGAAGCAAGTGCCTTTCGGGCAACCCAGATGTGGCTGCTTTGTGTTGCGGGGGGGATGCTGACTTGAGGTTGGGTGAGCCAAATCTCTCTGCGATCTTCTCAATCAGTAAACAATGCTCGTTTCCAAGCCAGTTCCTTGTGTGTGTGTGTGTGTGCGTGCGTTCTAACCAGTTCCCCTTCGCTCTCTGCCAGACCTTCTGTCTTCGCTCCAGGCTGAATCCCGCCCAGAAGCTGCCCCTTTCTTTAGAAGTCATAATAATTTCAATAAACCAGTCATAAGCTCTTTCTTCCCACTAGGGCAGTGGCCCCCAACCTTTTCTGTACCACGGACCGGTACAAAATATACAAAATGATCCACGGACCGGTACCGGCATCAGCACGCACGACCAAGGCAAGGCGAGCCGAGTGACCGGCCAGCCAGCTGTCCCCCGTTTCTCCCCGCCACCTTCAACTCCTCCTTTGTACCTTCTCGCGGCCGATGGGCTTTTCGGGCTCTTTCTTAATCTCCTCCTGAGTAACGCGAGACTCCGCCATCGGGACGGCTCTTCGTTCGAAGCCGCCCCCCCCCCCCTCGACGAAACTAAGGTGCGAGGATTCCTTCAGCACCCAAACGCCGCTTTCCAACCGACGACCGAGAAGCTCCCCCGGAAGCACTTTCTCAAGCGCCGCCGAAACAAGATGGCGGCGCCCAAGCAAAATAGGCGGCCCGGTACAAAATGATCCACGGACCGGTACCGGTCCGGGGCCCGGTGGTTGAGGACCCCTGCACTAGGGGATTTTATGGTATGGCTTTTCTTGTGGAAGAAAGACGCTGGGGTATAGCATGTTTATATTTGGTAAGGAAGGAGGAGCGTCCGTGGGGGTAAAAATGGCGGCCATAACTTTGCAATTAGAGCCTTGTTTCTTTTCGCATGCATTGCGATGTAAACTGGACTGTTAAACCCCATGCTCCCTTCCTGCTTGCTTCCTCCTCCTCCTCCTCTTTTCCTTCCTCTTCTTCCTCTTCTTCTCCTCCTCCTCCTTCTCTTCTTCTCCTTCTCTTCTTCCTCCTCCTTTTCATCCTCTTCTTCTCCTCTTCCTCCACCACCTCCTCGTCCTCTTTTTCCTCCTTCTCCTTCTTCTCGTCCTCCTTCTCCTCTTCCTCCTCCTCCACCTTCTTCTTTTTTTCTATTATATAGTGAATTTATATGGCCGCCCACTCACCTTCGGTGACTCTGGCTTACACATTTTTTTTTTTTAAAAAAACCCAAATATATAAATTTAAAAAAAAACACGAATATACAAAATTAATATACATTAATATATGTAATTAATATACAAAAAAATAACGGGGTGGGACTAAACTAGAAGACCTCCAAGGTCCCTTCCATCTCTCTTATTCTGTTACTCCTTTTCAGCTACAAGATGGCGCTGGCAGCTTAAAAAATGTCAAGGAATTATTCCCAGTTCCCAGCTTTAGAGACCAAAAAAAAAAAAAAAGGTGGCCAGGTTCGATGCTTGCCAGATCTACTGCAGTTATTTTGCAGAAATGTTATTTTTATAATGTTTTATGAAACATTATTATTCCCCCGGTGGAAGTTTCATTCAAAGCAACGGCAGGAGGGCTTCCCAGCGCCCGATTTGTCTGGTAGCTCAAAAATGATATTGCATTTCCCCAAATCAGAGTTCTCAGTCTTTTTAAATGCAAGAATGCAGGATTATCTTTTCCCCCCCAATGTTTTCCTCTTGGACCAGCTTTTTTTAAGGAAACAAGAAGAACCTTTTCAGGTTTTCCACGTCAGACGAGCAAAACCTACTTTTTATTCAGAGATCCTCTTTGGTGGTGGGCTAGAAACCAGGAGGCCCTGAGTTTGAGTCCTCCCTTGGCAGGGAAGCCGCTGGGTGATTTGAGGGCCAATCCCTTCCCCTCAGCCAAACCCACCCACAACAGGGTTGCTGTTGTGGGAAAAATAGGAAGCAGGATGTCCTCGTTCCCAGGAAAATCACAAGAAACATGACCGGATAAATTAATTCTACTTTATTGTAAAGCTGGAGTTAAAGGATCTGAAAGTCTGAAAGAAAAATTCTCCCAAAATCTCTGGCAGGGAATTGCGCAGCAGGGGCCCCAAATGAAGTCTGAGTGAGACACTGACGCAAATGTGTAGTTTAAATAAATATATATTTGCATCTATATTTACATCAATCGAGATAATCAAGCAAAACAGAGGTTAAAGGTAAAGGTTCGTGCTAGTTGTTTCCGGCTTTAGGGGGCGCTGCTCATCTCCGTTACAAAGCCGAAGAGCCAGCGTTGTCCGAAGATGTCATGTGGTCATGTGGCCGGCAGGACTAAACGCCTTCGAAGGCGCACAGAATGCTGTTCCCTTCCCACCAAAGGGGTCCCTATTTTTCTATTTGCACTTTTTTTACATGCTTTCGAACTGCTAGGTTGGCAGAAGCTGGGACGGAACGGGAGCTCACTCCGTGACACGGCGCTGGGGATTCGAACCGCTGAACTGCCGACCTTTCTGATTGACAAGCTCAGCCTCTGAGCCCCTGAGCCACCGCGTCCCTTAAGCAAAACAGAAGCATCAGGTAAATCAGAGATCATACAGGCCACACAGAAGAAACTCCCCCTCCACAAAAATCCCAGCAGCTGGTTCCCTGCCCGGTTGCTGGGTGGGCGTGGCCATGGTGGGCGTGGTCTTATCGGAACTTCTGGGTGAGCCATTTTTCACCTTCCCCAGAGTCCGGAGGCTTCCCTCAGGCCTCTGGGAGGGCGAAAACTGCCTCCCCCGGGGCTCTGGAGGCCCTCCGGAAGCCGGAAACAGGCCCATTTCCAGAACTTTCAGGAGGGGCGTTTTTCGCCTTCCCAGAGCCTCCGTGTGGACCTGCACTTACCTGCGTCCAAAATGGGCCATGTGGGGACTCCAGGGAGGGGAGGGGAAGGGTGGGCAGGGCCAGCTAGTCGGTTCAACTACCGGTTCAGTGAACCAGATGTAAATTTGACATCCGGTTCGCTCGAACCAGGCCGAACTGACTGAGTCCCACCCCTGAAGATGACATCTAAAAGAGATTGTCTAGGTTGCAATCTTGAACTAAGCCACTGCTTAAACAATGATTTGCTCAATCCCAGCTTGGATGTTGAGACGCTAGAAAGACTGCAGAGAACAACAAAGATGATTAAGGGGATGGAGGCTAAAACATAACGATGAATGGGGGAGGGAGCTGGGTATTGTTCCGACCCAGGTTTTGTCAAACGTAATTTAATCACAAACTTGTTTTAAAAGCAAAACCTATTTTATTGCAACGCTGGGAATTGTTTTCATTCCCAGCCAGAATTAATCTTAAACAGCTCCCCAAGATAAGCACACACCTTTCAGTACTGTGGAATGCTTCCAAAAACAGAAGTATCCAACTAATTATAAAAGAAACCAACCAAAGTACAAGAAAAAAACAACCAAAGTACACAGAGCTTCAAGGAGGACTCGGAACCGATCGAACGACTTTGCTTCCTGCAAAGGTTTCGTCATCTTGGCCTGACTTTTATCCCTTACGGGAGGGACAGTCACCTCCCAGCCTTATTCCTGAGTCGCCCCTTTTGTTTCAGCTGCTCTCACCTTCTAGCAGCTCTGTACACACGCGCACTGGGAACAGGCTCCCCTTGTTCCTCTACCTTGCTGCTGCCAGACTCCAGAGGCTCCAAAGGCAGCACCCCACTCCCAGATGGTCCTGGCCCCATCCCTGAATTGGACACAGGACCCTCGTCTGAGTCCTCCCCAGACTCCTGGACTGGTCCCCGCTCTTCCTCACTGTCCAACTCCGCTGCCATCTGCACCGGCTGCCGGCGAACCACAACAGGTATGTCCAGTCTAATAAAGAGAAGGATTGGGTGGGAACATAAGAACCATCTTCCAATATTTGAGGGGCTGTCGCAGAGAATCGGGGGTCAAACTATTCTCCAAAGGGCCCGAAGGCGGGACAAGTAGCAACGGAGAGAAACTCCTCAAGGAAAGAAGCAACCTAGAACTAAAGAGAAATTTACACCCTTGGCGAGTGAAGGAAGGAGGGGGGGAATTAAAAACCCAAGCTGCTTTTGACAGGCAGCTAAGGAAACAGCAGGGGAGGCCAAGTGAGTTTCTCCTTTTCCCTGCTAATAATTGGCTTTTTGCTCAGGTGGGAAACTGCTGTTTGTTCTCATTAACTGGGAAAAGGTGACCTATTCCACCTCTTCCTCCCTCCCTCTCTCTGCCTCTCTCTCCCGTTCTCTTTATCTTTCTCCCTCCCTCTCTCTCTTTCTCCCTCCCTCTCTGCCTCTCTCCCTTTCTCGCTCTCTTTCTTCCTCCCTCCCCTCCCTCCCTCTTTCTCCCTCTTCCTCCCTCCCTCTCCCTTTCTCTCCCTCTCTCTCCCTCTCTCCCTCTCTCTCTCTCTCTCCTCCCTCTTCCTCCCTCCCTCTCTCTTCCTCTCTCTCTCCCTTCCCCCTCTCTTTCTCCCTCTTCCTCCCTCCCTCTCCCTTTCTCTCCCTCTCTCTCCCTCTCTCCCTCTCCTCCCTCTTCCTCCCTCCCTCTCTCTTCCTCTCTCTCTCCCTTCCCCCTCTCTTTCTCCCTCTTGCTCCCTCTCCCTTTCTCTCCCTCCCTCTCCCTCTCTCCTCTCTCCTCCCTCTTCCTCCCTCCCTCTCTCTTACTCTCTCTCTCCCTTCCCCCTCTCTTTCTCCCTCTTGCTCCCTCTCCCTCTCCCTTTCTCTCCCTCTCTCTCCCTCTCCTCCCTCTTCCTCCCTCCCTCTCTCTTCCTCTCTCTCTCCCTTCCCCCTCTCTTTCTCCCTCTTGCTCCCTCTCCCTCTCTTTCTCTCTCCCTTTCTCCCTCTCTTTCTCCCTCCCTCTCTGCCTCTCTCTCTCCCTTTCTCACTCTCTCTTTCTCGCTCCTCTCTCTTTTTCCCTCTTTCTCTCTCCCTCCCTCCCTCTCTTTCTCCCTCCCTCTCTCACCCTTTCTCTCTCTCCCACTCCCTCCCACTCTCTCTCTTTCTCCCTTCCCCTCTCTGTATCACTTTCTCTCTCCCTCTCTCTTTCTCCCTTTCTCTCTTTCTCCCTCTCTCCCTCCCTCTTTTCTCCCTCCCTCTCTGCTTCTCTCCCTTTCTCACTCTCTCTTCCTCTCTTCCTCTCTCCCCTCCCACCTCTCTTTCTCCCTCTCCCCCCTCCCTCCCTCTTTCTCTCTCCCTCTCGCCCTCCCTCTCTCTTCCTCCCTCCCTCCCTCTCTTTCTCCCTCCCTCTCTCACCCTTTCTCTCTCCCACTCCCCCTCCCTCTCTCTTCCTCCCTCCCTCCCTCCCTCTCTTTCTCCCTCCCTCTCTCACCCTTTCTCCCTCTCCCTCTCCCTCTCCCTCTCTCTTCCTCCCTCCCTCCCTCCCTCCCTCTCTTTCTCCCTCCCTCTCTCACCCTTTCTCCCTCTCCCTCTCCCCCTCCCTCTCTCTTCCTCCCTCCCTCCCTCCCTCTCTTTCTCCCTCCCTCTCTCACCCTTTCTCCCTCTCCCTCTCCCTCTCTCTTCCTCCCTCCCTCCCTCCTCTCTTTCTCCCTCCCTCTCTCACCCTTTCTCCCCTCTCCCTCTCCCCCTCCCTCTCTCTTCCTCCCTCCCTCCCTCCCTCTCTTTCTCCCTCCCTCTCTCACCCTTTCTCTCTCTCCCTCTCCCCCTCCCTCTCTCTTCCTCCCTCCCTCCCTCCCTCTCTTTCTCCCTCCCTCTCTCACCCTTTCTCCCTCTCCCCCTCCCTCTCTCTTCCTCCTCCCTCCCTCCCTCTCTTTCTCCCTCCCTCTCTCCCCTTTCTCTCTCTCCCTCTCCCCCCTCCCTCTCTCTTCCTCCCTCCCTCCCTCCCTCTCTTTCTCCCTCCCTCTCTCACCCTTTCTCCCTCTCCCTCTCCCTCTCCCTCTCTCTTCCTCCCTCCCTCCCTCCCTCTCTTTCTCCCTCCCTCTCTCACCCTTTCTCTCTCTCCCACTCCCTCCCTCTCTCTCTTTCTCCCCCTCTCTCTTTCTCCCTCCCCCTCTCTGTATCCCTTTCTCTCTCTCTCTCTTTCACCCCCCTCTCTCTCACACACACACAATTGCAGACGCCACATACACACAGCCATGCAATTAAATCTGACAATCTTCTCTTCTCTCTGTGTGCTTACCCATTTAATAATGTCAGTTGCTCAGCACTTGAATTTTCACCAAGGTTCCTCTGAAGAGTTTGCTTCAAACCTCTGATAGCTGCAGGGCATTCAGTCCTGCCTGCCTCCAAAATTAACACTGCCGGGGACTTTTTTAACGCCAATCATCTTCATTTAAAGACCCTATAATCCCTCGCAGGGTGGAGTCGGAGCAACTGAATGGAGTTAGCAGAGCGTTTTACTGGCCGGATGCCCTTCCTTTCACCAATGCGGAGATTTGTTGAGCAGATATTTTGCCCAGAGAGAGAAATATTTGCCTCTACCAAGGATCGAACTCTCAGCCTCCGGATGATGAGGCAGGAGCTCTACGTCTAGGCCATTGCATCACCCATGGGACTTTTTAAAGCCGATGACTTTTAAAGTTTGTTTGTAATGCTGAGCTTGCCGTCAACCACAAACACACTAAGGGTTTGCTCTCCTTGGCCCCGTGGTCCTGGGTTCCCCGGTGAGGCTGCCAAAATTAAAAAAAATGTGACCCCAGTTGGGGGAAAAAAATGAATTTCTGATCCTGTGCCGGGGCGGAGCAAAATG
Source organism: Notechis scutatus (assembly GCF_049901735.1). Taxonomy (NCBI): domain Eukaryota; kingdom Metazoa; phylum Chordata; class Lepidosauria; order Squamata; family Elapidae; genus Notechis; species Notechis scutatus. The sequence goes on along the minus strand of NC_142015.1, from coordinate 3,073,625 downwards.
AATCGAATTGCAGCATCGCTCTACAACGTTGTACTAAGGTGCAAATCCAGCAGAGAGTGTGCAAGGGTAAGAATGGGCCGTCCCTCTGCGTTTGTGCAATTGGCTTCACGCTAAGTGAATGTGGTTTTCAGCCACGTCTGTGGCGTCAAAATAATGGTTGCGGCTGTGTGAAGCTCCTCCCCTTGTTATGTGTAAGCAGCCATCTTGCCTTTTTTGACTCATTCCTCTGCAGAGACACATTCTGTAGTTTACCTTTGAACGTCTACAAAGCCCTGCCATAAACCTTGGTGGGAAGACACTCCACACACACACACACACACACACACAAGAAGAATGAAATATTTTGGGAAATATTCAAAAGTCAGAATATTACATTTCCCCAAAGGAGAAATGGAGAAACATGTTCTTAGAGGCAGAAAGCATTCCCCAGTCTTTCTTAATAGCTCACAGCAGATGCCAGCACTTAAGGAGGTAACGGTCTTATTAAAAGAGGAAGGCAGCTATCTGGATGGCTCCACTCACAAGCAAAGCAAACACGGAAGGCAGAAATCCATTCAAGACAGGCTATTTCGAAACTCCTTGCAGCAAAGTTTGAAAGCTAATGAAAGCTGAGTGACAGGAATAGAACAAGCAGACCCTCACCCGAGATCCAACACAAGATGAAAGCCATTAGCCACAATGAGAATTGGCCAAAACCCTTTTAGAAACACAAAGCCCATATTGCACAAATCCCAAACTTCACTCCCAGAAACTATAAAGATCCACCCACCTATTTGTCCATTTGTTCAGCTGACCGGTGGTGGCATTCAAATATTTTTTTTATTACCAGTTCTGTGGGCATGAATTGGTGGGTGTGGCTTGGTGGGCATGGCAGAGGAAGGATATACTGCAAAATCCCCCTTCCCTCCCCACCCCGCTAACCAACCTGCTTTCCAGCTCCGTTCTCCTGTGCAGGGCAACCAAAGGAGACCCAGTCGATCAGCTGGGACTCAATGGGAGCCAGGGAATAGATGGGGGCAGGGCCAGTCGGAGGTGGGATTGGTCGGTTCTCTGAACTACTCAAAATTTCCACTACCAGTTCTCCAGAACTGGTCTAAACTGGCTGAATACCACTTCTGCAGCTGACCCAGAACTGTACTGCTGTCTTTGTGTGTGTGTGTGTGTGTGTGTGTGTGTGTGTGTGGTTCTGTTCATCATTAAACCATCTTTCCAATCAGCGTCTATGTAGTCTCTGGCCTCTTTCTCCCAGTTTGCAACTGGACCAGATATTCTACGTTGTATTAAAAGGGGTAGGTCTTCAGTTACAACCCTCCTGATTATTTCTATCTCCTTCCGGGATGCCCTTGGGGATGCGGCTAAGGTGTTACCTGACAGGTAAGGGGCGGAGCCTGGAGGGGCATGGCAGACAGAGGCAAGATGTGTGACCTGGGAGTGAAGCCCCAAAGAATATGGAATCCAATGTGTTTCTTCATATCCCAAACCTCATTTGTCATCAGAATCATCCCTGCAAAACTTCTAATGTGGTTTGAGGTTTAGCTTCAAGGCTCCTCTTGGCCCCTTATGATCTTATCTGCATTGTCAACACCTCCATAGGGTGTTGTTCAGAATCACAAACCCAGTACGCAGTGCACAAATTGTTATTCTCCTTGGCAACCGTAGCGCACAGTAAAACCATGTGATTGTCACAGATCCTGGGTGGCCACAGGAAAATCTTTCCCTAATTCGAGTTTCAGTTGCTGCGGCTCAGGGTGAGGAGCCAAAGAATAAGATGAAAGCAAAATACCAAACTAAGAATAGAATAGAATAGAATTAGAATTAATAGAATAGAATAGAATAGAATAGAATAGAATAGAATATAGAATATAGAATATAGAATATAGAATATAGAACAGAACAGAATTAGAATAGAATAGAATAGAATTGGGAATAGGGATTAGAACAGAGCAGAATAGAATTAGAATTAGAATAGAATAGAATAGAATAGAATAGAATAGAATAGAATAGAATAGAATAGAATAGAATTCTTTATTGGCCAAGTGTGATTGGACACACAAGGAATTTGTCTTGGTGCAAATGCTCTCAGTGTACAAGAGTCAAGAATCATAAGGTATAACACTTATAGTCATATAAGGTATAACACTTATAGTCATAGGGTTATATAATCATAGGGTATAGTATATATATAGAATGTAGTCATAGGGTACAATAAGCAATCAAATCATACTAAGAAACAGTCAATAAAAATCATTAGGATGCAAGCAACAAAATTACAGTTATACAGTCATAAGTGGGAGTTGATGGGTGGTGAAAGGAAGGACGAGAAGATTAATGGTAATAGTTGTTAGGTATAACATTGATACCAAATATGGTTTGGGTGAATAAATATATAAAACTTAGATATCATGGTTTAAGTGCTTATCACTTTAAGCACAATGCAGCAGGCAATTAGCCGATTAAGGGTGCGGTTAGAAGTTACAATATAAGGAAGCATTAGAAGCTGGAAAGCTTACTGTGAGTTACTGTAACTGTGTGCTGCTGCGACTAACTGTGTCTTGCTGTGACTAACTGTGATTACTGACTGTGAGTGCCTGAGACTGAACTGTTATTGTTTGCTACTGTTTGCTGATTTACTGCGTAATTCTACTGAATATCCAGCGTTTGTTTCTCTGGAGAGTGAAACCGGAGGAGGAGAAGATATCTTTATCGGCTGATAAAGATATTGCAAGGACTCTTAACTTGGACTATACTAGTGAGTCTTACTGGATGGAAATACTGTGAATGACTTAATGGACTGAATGACAATGCTTAAACTCTAACTGGATTAAAAACTATTTAAACTACAAACAGTGTTTATGTTCAGTGTGTGTATACTCTGGGGCCCTTCCACTCTCGTTTGGCTGCCTGGCTTGACTACTGCTGCAATACTCTGCTAGGGGTTAATCCCCAAACCCTAACATTGGTTATGGGCCCAGCAGCATAGTCTAACTAACCAGGATATAGCAGAGAGAGTTGGTGTGAGTTGCACATTACTGTAAAAACAAACTGTTTTAATTAGTTTAAAATAGTCAAAATATCTGAAGAGTAATGGCACAAGTAAATTTGTCACAACTGTCCATGATATCCAGGCTGGATGGAACAAACTATGTTTCATGGTCAATGAAATGTAGTTTACTTCTACGCAGAGAAGGTTTGTGGGACATTATAGCAAACCCACCAGATGTGAGTAGCTGGGATCCTGCTAATGATGATGATAAAAAAAGTTACAAGACTTTAAACTGAAGAATGAGCAGGCTTTATGCATCATAGGACTGACTCTCTGTGATCAGCAGCTTGTCCATATTCGTGGAGAAGAAAATGCTGCAAACTGCTGGGAGAACCTCAGGAAGATTTATGTTCGGGACAGTGTAGGAGCACATATAAATCTTACACGGAAGCTTTTTCGACGCATCTTCAGAGGAATGGAGATATGTTAGTTCATTTAAACTGTATGAAGAGCATTTTTCAAGATTTGCAAGAAAAAGAGCTTATATTTAATGAACTGCAACAAGTCTACATAATATTATCTTCATTAGATAAAAGCTATGATGATTATGTGACTTCGTTAGAGGTATTGCCAAAAGAAAGCCTCTCATTAACCGAGATTACAGGCAGGCTACTAGAAGAAGCCAGAAGAAGGCGTGAGCGTGACGAGCTGAGAGAAGATAAGAAAGAAGAGAAATTATCTTCAAAGCTTGAAAGAAACCAGCAAAGCAAAGTAAAGCACCTGGAAGAAGAGAATTTATCTTCAACGGCATACACAATTAAAAGTGTTTTAATTGTGGAGGCAGAGGACATCTGGCAAAGTTCTGCAAAAGAGAAAAAGCCAGAATGTAAAAAAGCCAAAGAAAGCATTTGAACTAGCCACGTTTAGCAACTCTGATGTGAAGAATAATTTATGGGTGGTTGACAGTGGCGCATCCCACTGCATCACAAGAGATAAGACAAAATTTATAAAAATGTCTACAAGTTCTCAACATATATCCCTTGCCAATGGCTGGAACCTGAAAGTGAAAGGTCAAGGTTTTGCACGTTGTCCGTACATAAACCAGGATATAAAAATGTTGTATGTACCGCAACTAAAGTTTAATTTGCTTTCAGTAAGGGTATTAGATAAATTAGGTTATGTAATTACTTTTAAGGATAATAATTGCATAATTGAAAAGATAACAAAAGGGTAACTGCAGCTTTAAATGGAACATTATATGTATTAGATAATAGTAAGAAAGGAGGCTCAAACTGTATTTAATAATATAAAGCCTCATGATGAATGTATCCATTTATTGCATAGGCGTTTGGGGCATGTAAATTTTAAAATGCTAAAACGTACAGTTGAGTTATCTGAAGGAATAAGGTTAAAACCTTGTGATAAATATTTGCGTTGTAATGTTTGCTGTGAAGATAAGAGCAAGGTATTGCCTGCAAATAGGCTAAATGGTTTCAAAACAAAGAACCTTTAGAAGTAGTATTTGCAGACATAATAGGTCCTAAGAAACCCAGTATGGGAGGTGCTAGATATATACTGAGCATTATGGACCATTATTCTAGATATGGGTTTTGCTATTTAATGAAAAGCAAAACTGAAACATATCAACATTTTTTCAATTGGCTTAGGTTTGCTGAAAGAAAGTCTAAACGACAACTGATAACCCTGGTGACAGATAATGGTACGGAATTTATTAATAACAAATTCCAGAACAGACTTAAGATAGCTGGAATAGAGCATAAGAAGTCTGCTCCATACAGGCCAGAACATAATGCTTTTATTGAAAGAAGAGGCCAAACACTACAGGCAATGGTTAGAACAATGTTAAATGATTCTGGGTTACCTGATTCTTTGTGGGGAGGCTACAATGTGTGCTAATAACATATTGAATAACGTTGTTAATACAACAACAGGTGAAATACCATTTACCAGATGGCATGGCAGGAAACCTGATCTAAGTTACCTGCACACATTTGGTGCACCAGCATGGGTGCATATTCCTGCACAACTCAGAAAAAAGGGCAACATAGAGCTAAAAGATTTTTCTTCGTTGGTTATCAGGCAAACCATAGGGCATATAGATTTTGGGAGAAAGGCACATCTAAAGTGTTATGTAGTGCTAGTGCCCAATTTCTAGAACATGAAGGATGGGAGAAATTAGAACAGGATGCCAATAAAGATGTAATTATTGAATCCTATAGAAATCCCATTAGTTATCCCTGTAACTTTAAAAATAAAGTAAAGAGACAAATACAGGATGAAATAGTGCCCATAAAGGAAGAAACAGATTCAATAGCTGAACAGGATGAGGAAGATGAACAGGTAGTAGTTCAACAAAGTCCTCCTGTAAGCCCTGTAATTCCCAGAAGAACTACACGTATATCTAGACCGCCTGATAGGTACCAGGCTAACACAGTGTGCCAGATTAATGAAGTTCCTAATTCTGTAGAAGAAATTAAAAAGTATCCTACTAAGGAAAAAGAAAAATGGTATGCAGCAATGAATAAGGAACTGAATTCATTAAGTGATATGAAAGTGTATGAGAATGCCAAATTACCTGTAGGAAAGAAATCCATTGGCTGCAAATGGATATTTAAGGTAAAAACAGATAAAGATGGTAATTTAATCCATAAGGCAAGGTTAGTAGCCCAAGGTTTTAGGCAGAATGCTAATGACTATGATGAGGTGTTTGCACCTAGTCTTAAGGCAGCAACCTTGAGGGCAGTTTTAGTGTGGGCAGCTAGTAAAAACTATATAGTTAACCATCTAGATGTGGAAACTGCTTACTTGCACGCCCATTAAAACATATTATTTATATGAAAAAAACCTGTTGGTATTAAAAGTGAAAATAAGGATAATAATGATTGTTGGTTGTTAAAGAAAAGTCTCTATGGTCTTAAACAATCAGGCTATGAATGGAACCAGTATATTGTAAAGGAACTAGACAATATAGGATTTAAAGCTGGTTTAGCCGATCCATGTCTGTTTAAGAGGGAGATAAATGGGAAAGTATCATTATTATTACTATTCACAGATGACATTGCATTGATAACTGAAACTAATGATGAAGCAAATAAAATAATAGCATCATTAGGAAAGAGAATAAAGATCAAGCAATTAGGGGAGATAAAGAAGTATCTCGGTTTGAATATAAAGAAAACACGGAAAGGTTTTAAGATATCTCAGGAAGATAAGATAAGCAAATTGCTAAAAGATTACAAGATGGGCTTTGTAAGCCAGCTAAGACTCCAATGAGTCAGGAGTTTAGCAACACTGATGTACAAAGCCCGGAGTTTGATAAGGTGATTTATCAATCTTTAATTGGTAGTTTGAGTTATATTAGTAATTGGTCTAGACCAGATATATCGTACTGTGTGAATCAGTTGGCTAGATTCAATTCTGCACCATGTGAAAGACACTGGATTGCAGCTAAGAGGATATTAAGATATCTTAAAAGACAATGAATTATTCATTGTATTTAGAACCAAAGGGTGATTTAATTCTGTGTGCTTATGCAGATGCTAGCTTTGCATCAGAAAGAGACACTAGAAAGTCGACTTCAGGAACAGCCATAATGCTGGGTAAGACATTAATAGGCTGGAAGTCAATTAGACAACAGCATATAAGTTTGTCTACTATGGAGGCAGAATTCTCCTGTTTATCATTGTTATGTACAGAGTTAATAATGTATAAACAAATGTTAATTGATATAGGTATAACTGTAGATTATCCTATAATTATACATGAAGATAATCAGGCAGCAATTCAAATGGCCACAAATATTGGAGTAAAAACAAGGAGCAAGCATACAGATCTAAGATACCTAAACGTGAGACAATCTGTAAGAAGTAAGATGATTCAGCTAGAGTACTGTATGTCGGAGGACAATTTAGCTGATAATTTTACTAAAGCCCAAGGTGCCAGTAAGCACCAGGAGAGTTGTGAAAAATATGGGATAAGATTGTAAAGGTATTATATATTTATTTCACCCAAAAGGGAGTATGTTAGGTATAACATTGATACCAAATATGGTTTGGGTGAATAAATATATAAAACTTAGATATCATGGTTTAAGTGCTTATCACTTTAAGCACAATGCAGCAGGCAATTAGCCGATTAAGGGTGCGGTTAGAAGTTACAATATAAGGAAGCATTAGAAGCTGGAAAGCTTACTGTGAGTTACTGTAACTGTGTGCTGCTGCGACTAACTGTGTCTTGCTGTGACTAACTGTGATTACTGACTGTGAGTGCCTGAGACTGAACTGTTATTGTTTGCTACTGTTTGCTGATTTACTGCGTAATTCTACTGAATATCCAGCGTTTGTTTCTCTGGAGAGTGAAACCGGAGGAGGAGAAGATATCTTTATCGGCTGATAAAGATATTGCAAGGACTCTTAACTTGGACTATACTAGTGAGTCTTACTGGATGGAAATACTGTGAATGACTTAATGGACTGAATGACAATGCTTAAACTCTAACTGGATTAAAAACTATTTAAACTACAAACAGTGTTTATGTTCAGTGTGTGTATACTCTGGGGCCCTTCCACTCTCGTTTGGCTGCCTGGCTTGACTACTGCTGCAATACTCTGCTAGGGGTTAATCCCCAAACCCTAACAATAGTAATGCAGTAAATAGTTGGACAGTGTTGAGGGAATTATTTGTTTAGCAGAGTGATGGCGTTTGGGGAAAAACTGTCCTTGTGTCTAGTTGTTCTGGTGTGCAGGGCTCTATAGCGTCGTTTTGAGGGAAGGAGTTGAAACAGTTTATGTCCGGGATGTGAGGGGTCTGTAGATATTTTCCCAGTCCTCTTTTTGTCTCGTGCAGGATACAGCTCCTCCATGGAAAGGAGGTTGGTAGTAATTGTTTTTTTTTCTGCAGTCCTAATTATCCTCTGAAGTCTGTGTCCTGTTGGGTTGCGGAACCAACCAGAGTCAACAAGGCAGCCCAGCCCACCAACATCTGTTTGCAGCATCAGGGCTCTGAAACAGTTCAATAAAGGGGAAAAAATGACCTCTTCTGGGCAGGTGCAAAGCATCTCTTTTCTGAAGTCTGCACAATTTTCTTCTCCGCCTGTCTCGCCTCCTGACACTTAACATTCCAGAGAAGGCTTTTCCAAGGCAGATGAGAGCGGCTTCCAACTGAACAAGCTTTATAACTTCCTGGCATCCGTCTTTCTGGAGTTCAAGGTCAAGTAATGAACCATTTTGCATAGACTGCAGGCCGGTGTTTTTCTCAAACCCTGGCTGCTGAAAGATATGGGGGGGTTCCACAGCATTCCAGATGGGGAATTCCAGGAACTTAAATCCACATGTCTTTTTTTTAAAACATATTTTTATTTTTATCTCTATATATAAAAGTGAAAGACCCCTCACACATCATCACAAAATCTCCAGAACTATAAAGCCTACAAACTTGAAATTTTGCACCTATGTTCCTCTTGACTTCTAGGTGCTCATTAAGAAAGGATTTTTCCAAATGACCCCCAGAGCATTAGTATTATTTTGTATATTATTATTAGCACACTCTGATGCTAAGGAGTTCTACTCCCCCTCCCCACCTGAAAAGAAATCCCTTCCAAATGTAAAACACAAGCAGAGGAGAGGAGTTTCAGTTTCACAGCAGCACCAAGCAGCTTTAGTACAGAACAGTTAAGCTAAGCCACGCCCAGGCTCCTTGCTGTCTCCTTGCTCACATAGCAAATACTGCTTCAATTTCCAAACAGCCCTCAACTCTTTCACACACTGACAGGACACTAGCCAGATGAATACTGATGAATGCTGGTAGGCAGAGGCAGAATTTCCCCCCCTTATTTTCCTCCCCAAAAACTAAGCCTGACCACATAGTTTTGTAGCAAAGCATGAGTCTCAAGCTAGTTTTTAAATATACCTAAGTATTGAATACATGAACAGTGTGGCATCTAGGTATCGTTAGTTTTGATACCAAATAATAGTGATAATATTGATAGTGTTAGATACATTAATCATACTCATATCATTATAATAACATTATAAATATTAAGATTAAGGTTATTAAATATGTTGATGTTTGCTCCACCCTGTATCTAATCCTTCATCATTTAATTATTCAATATTTTAACACACAGTACTAATGACCATAATGATATTATTTAAGAATACAAAATGCAACCATCTTTCAACTACTGATATTCATTTTTTAAATATTCTATAGGAATATGAAAAATCCACATGTCTTAAAGAGGGCAATTCCAGCACTGTTAGTTGCCATCCTGAGTCATGTGGTTCTTCTGCAAGGATGTCCCATGGTTGCCAGCCGTTTGACTTCCTGCTGTCTTCCCCAATGATTTTGTGAGAAAGCATTAAGCAAAATCACAAATGGTGATCACATATGGCTGTAGAATGCTCTGACATCATATTTATGAGCCGAGCATTGAGGAGAGAGAGAGAGAGAGAGAGAGAGAGAGAGAAATTGTGATCACATGACTGTGGGAATTCGGAGGCCATCTTGAGTACAAGGCTCCATTTGTTCAGCACCATAGTAAGTCCAAAGGGTTGCTTGAATGAGTGGTCATTAAAGGAGGACCACCTCTATTAAACCCAAGAGATATTAGCGTCGACAAAATACATTTCGTGGGGGTGGGTGGGAAACATTCTACTTTTTAAAAAAATTAAAAGTATAGGAAGAACAGTGAGGTTGTTTTAGGTTTTTGCAAATATCTTAAAATATCTGGCGAGGAATTTTGACTTTGCAGACTCCTGAAACAGCCCTGGGGACATGCCAGGGATTCTCACACCTACACTTTAAGGAAACTTTCACTGCTTACCTGCCCAACTTCTTATCATGCCATCCTTTTTTTCCCTCAATAAGATAAAGGCAAAATTTCCCCTCGCACATATGTGCTAGTTATTTCCGGTTCTAGGGGGCGGTGCTCATCTCCATTACAAAGCCAAAGAGCCAGCACTGTCCGAAGACGTCTCCTTGGTCATGTGGCCGGCAGGACTAAACGCCTTCGAAGGTGCACAGAACGCTGTTCCCTTCCACCAAAGGGGTCCCTATTTTTCTAGTTGCATTTTTAATGTGCTTTCGAACTGCTACGTTGGCAGAAATGGGACAAGGAAGGGGAGCTCACTCCGTGACGCGGCGCTGGGGATTCAAACTGCTGAACTGCCAACTTTCTGATCGACAAGCTCAGCGTCTTAGCCGCTGAGCCAAATCTTGCTAAACAATCTTGTAGAAGTGTAGTTGGGAAAGGAACCCAGGCGGAGTGGCCTAAGGCGCATCTGTTGGGTTGGAGACAGGCAAAGGGGACCTGAACTCCGACAGGCCCTTTCCTCCCCCCTGGCTTATGCCAACCTAGGGTCAGCAGCCCATGTCTCTGTGCCCCCATGCCAGGGCTCTGCGGCAGCCCTTCCACATCTCATCCAGTTGAATTCTGACTCAGCTGCAGCACAGAAAGAAATACTGGGGCGATCAAGCAGAAAAAGGATATTGCAAAATGCCTCTTGAAAGGAATGACTTATCTTTTTCAGTCCATTTTGCAAAGCAATGATGAGAAGGGCACACAGGCTGGCTCAGGGACACCGCTGTGAGTTTAAGGATGCCAACTGTGGGGATGCTCACCAGGCAGCAGGAGAATGCACGGCAAGGTTTGGAGTGGCTGTGTGTGGATGTGCTTGTGGTCTGAGCGTATTTTCCTGTTGCCACATTTCGGCCTGAAATTAATCTGATTGTGTCAACATGGCTTGGGAAAGAGAACCTTGTTTTTCAAGGACGCAGCTGGCTTTCTTGTCTATAGTTCAAGTATCTGAAATCTATCAAAAAGGTAAGAATTACAGCCCCCCTGTTACCAACATATTATTGTTTGTGTCGTTATAAAGCCGTTGCCATGAATGTTGTTTTGAGTTAGTTCATAAGGGAGGGAGGGAGGGAGGGAGGGAGGGAGGGAGGGAGGGAAAGAAGAAAGAGGAAGGAAGGAGAGGAAGGAAGAAAGGAGGAGAGGAGAGGAGAGGAGAGGAGAGGAGAAAAGGGAAGGGAAGGGAAGGGAAGGGAAGAGAAGAGAAGAGAAGAGAAGAGAAGAGAAGAGAAGAGAAGAGAAGAGAAGAGAAGAGAAGAGAAGAGACCTGAAATATTTCCAGAGAAGGATTTATTGTGCAATCACCCTACTTCATTTCTTGGAATTTTTCTGAGGACCCACATGAGGACATCTTTTGTTTGGACACCCCCTTAATGTGCTCCTCCCCTCCCCCCATTTTTCTTTTCATAGAAGAGCTGCACAATGTCTTTTGACGGGATGCCATTCCTTTGGGAACTGTCCATTTGGAAACACCACAGAAATTCAGTAAATGCATTAAAAAATGAAATACAAAAATGTGTCCAAAAATACCAGGCGCTTTGCCTGTCTGCCCTTTCTTGTTAAAGACAGCCATCCATGAAAGAAAGAAAGAAGAAGAAAGAAAAGAAAGAAAGAAAGAAAGAAAGAAAGAAAGAAAGAAAGAAAGAAAGAAAGAAAGAAAGAAAGAAAGAAAGAAAGAAAAAAAAGAAAGAAAGAAAGAAAGAAAGAAAGAAAGAAAGAAAGAAAGAAAGAAAGAAAGAAAGAAAGAAAGAAAGAAAGAAGGAGGGAGGGAGAAAGGGAGGCAGGCAGAAAGGAAGGAAGGAAGGAGTAGAAGAAATCAAAGATCCCTTCCACCTCTATTCTGATTGAAGAAACGAAGGGATGGAGGGACGGAGGGTGGGAGGACGGAGGAGACATCGAATGTCCCGTCCAGCTCTATTCTGAGTAAAGGAAGGAAGGAAGGAACAAGGAAAGAAAGAGAGAGAGAGATAAAGAAAAGAAAGAAAAAAAGAAAGAAAGAAAAAAGATGATTTCTGCCAATCTAGGATGACAGGTAGCCTCCCACTGAAATGGGCATCTTGCAAAATTGCCTGGTCCCAGCTGATTTCTGATTTCTGATTTCTGAATCTTGTTTTTCTGGGAGCCCACGAAAAAAAGCCACGAGTCTGAGAAGTAAAGTCTGTGGCAGGAGGATTGGCACAAAGACTCACCTTTGTCCCTAATGCAAACAAGGATATTGGCTTTGCAACTGATTGTCCCAGGGAAAATTTCCTTCTCTTTCAAAGTCAAAATGTCACCGTGGCCTATTCTCCACATCATTTCTGCCGCACGAGCCCGAATCTTTTAAACCCTGAGAACTTCTTCCACTTTCTCAGATCCTACATGGATTGGGCCAGATGATGTTTCTTTTCGTCTAAAGTCTTGCACCTAAAACAAAACTGCTACGGAATCTCTTGGAATGATCAGGTATCAATCAGATTCAGGCCTGGTTTTCCTAGGGGCATTTAGGACTCTGAGAGCCATTAGAAAGACCTGTTTCTGCGGGGTTCTTGGTGCCCGCTGAGTTTGCTTTCTTGCAGACATTTCATTACCCAACTAGGTAACATCATCAGTGCTAGAAGGGAGTGGGGTTTGCAGGGAAGAGGAGGAGGAGGAGGAGGAGGAGGAGGGCTGTGGGGTCCTTGGTGCTCTCTGAGTTTGATTGTTTTCTTGCAGACGTTTCATTACCAAACTAGGTAACATCATCAGTGCTAGAAGGGAATGGGGTTTGCAGGGAGGAGAAAAGTGGGAGGACTGTGGGGTCCTTGGTGCTGAGTTTGGTTGTTTTCTTGCAGACATCTCATTACCCAAATAGGTAACATCATCAGTGCCAGAAGAGAATGGAGGTGGCTTGCCCTGTCACTGTTGGTGGGAGCCTTCGTGGGGATTCCTTGATTAGGCTGTTGATTACAGTTGGATTGTTTGATTTTATAGTTCCTTGATTGGAGTGTCGTTTGCTGCTTAATTGTTGGTCTAGTGTTAATCTTGGTGTTAATTCCTGCTTAGCTGGGGTGTTGATCGCTGTGGTGAGGAGCAGCAATCTTTGGATGTCCTTTTTAGCTTTTTGATTCGCTCTTTAAGGGGTGTGTAAATGCTGTTTATCTCTCCCTGTATCCCCTTTGCACTACCCTTGTTCTCAACAAAGAATGATTTAATAGATTAGCACCAATCCAATACAGCTAGTCAATACTTTCAGATGACAAAGTGTACATGTTTAACTATCAATTTTTTTTGGGGGGGGGGGAGAGAAATGCAGTTTTGCAGCACAGGTTTCCATAAAAGCAAATAGCCAGCAAAACAAAGGAGATTATTCTCCGTTTTCCTTGGCGGATGAGAGGTTCTTGATGGAGGGGGATTGAGTGCAGCTTTCGCTGCCGTGCAGGTGGGATGCAGAAACCTTGGAATGAAGGACAAGAGGTGCACAGGTTTATTTACTTATTAAACTTATGTGCTTCCCATCTCACTGTCAAGTGTGGGAGAATGTCGCAGTGTGGAGGGTTGGTTTTTTTTCTTCCCCTCTCCCCTTTGAACAAGGCTCTGATATTTGTCAGGCTGTGACTGCTGTTTCCTGCCATGGAATTTGAAGCTCCCCTTTGCCCTGGAGACATGCTGGCATCATCTGTGGCACAGAAAAGAGGCCAGCATTGTAAAAGCTGACATGCGTCAGCATCGGCTGCGGCGCATGGGAAGGGTCTCCTGTGAAAATCCTCAAAGGGCAAGGAAGGCCCCTGGTTCAACTCTCTTGGAAAGTGGACTTCAAGCAGGGTAGATCTGTTTACAGATGAATGGAGTTGGAAGGGACCTTGTAGGGCATCTAGTCCAACCCCCTGCCCGAGCAGGAGACCCTACACCATTTCTGACATATGACAATCCAGTCTCTTCTTGAAAGCCTCCAAGTGATGAAGCTCCCACAGCTTCCGAAGACAACTTCTGTTCCATGGGTTGATTGTTCTCACGGTCAGAAAATTCCTCCTTATTTCCAGGTTGAATCTCTCCTTGATCAGTTTCCAGCCATTGTTCCTTGTCTGGCCTTTGGGTGCTTTGGAGAATAAGTTGCCCCCACCTTCTCCTCCAAAACTTGTGGACTTCAACTCCCAGAATTCCCCAGCCAGCTTTTGAGGATCATAATCTAACTCAGAAGTGTCCAACCTTGGCAGCTCTAAGATTAACAGGTCTAACAGATTAACATAGTTGGAAGGGATTTGTAGGTCATCTATTCCAACCCCCGCCCAAGCAGGAGTCCCTACACCATTCCTGACAGATGGCAGTCCAGTCTCTTCTTGAAAGCCTCCAGGGATGAAGCTCCCACAACTTCTGAAGGCAACTTCTATTCCATGGGTTGATTGTTCTCCCTATCGGAAAATGTTTCCTTATTTCCAGGTTGAATCTCTTCTTGATCAGTTTCCATCCATTGTTCCTTGTCTGGCCTTCGGGTGCCGGAGAATAGCTTGACCCTTCCTCCTTTCTGGGGCAGCCCCTCAAATATTGGAAGACTGCTATCATGTCTCCCTTGGTCCTTCTCTTCACTAGACTAGCCAGGCCCAGTTCCTGCAACTGTTCATTGTATCTTTCAGTTTCCAGTCCCCTCATCATCCTGTTTGCTCTTCTTCTTTTCGCTAGATGAGGCATATCTAATTCCTGCAACCGTTCTTCATATATCTTAATCTCCACCCCTCTAATAATTTTTGTTGCACTCTTTCCAGAGTCCTATTTGGCTTGACTTGCCCCCTTCCTGTTGTGGTTCACTGGCAGCAGATACAGACGGCTGGGGTCTCAGAGAGCGAGGACTCAGATGAGGGGCCTGCGAGTGATGCAGGGATGGGGCCAGGACCACCAGGGAGTGGAGTGCTGCCTTCGGAGATTGTGGAGGCTGGCAGCAGTGAGGAAGAGGTCACTGAGGAGCCTGTGCCCAGTGTGCATGTGCACAGGGCTGCTCGAAGGAAAGAGCAGCTGCAGCAGCACGGGCGACTTGGGAGTAAGGCTGCAAGGTGATGGCCCCTCCCTTAAGAGATAAAAGCCAGCTGAGAAACCAGAGTTCTTTGCAGGAAGCAAAGAAGTTTTTGAACTCAAGCCTTGTGGACGTTTAGACTCTCTTAGTTTGTGTTCGGAGACTCTTTGTGTTTGAAATACTTCTTGGTAACTTTATCTAGTGTTCTTGGCAGCCTTGCACAACTTTTGCAAGGCTCATTCTTATGAGAGACAGTTAGTTGGAAATAGCCTTTTAACCAGGAAAGAACGGAATTCGTAAAGAATCATTAAAAGGTTTTGCTGTTCCCTCTGTTTTGTGTTGGTTTCTTCGGAACAATGTTTGGGTCAGAACACCTCCTGGCTTAATGGCTATGTTTGCACAAAACAATAAACCAGGGTTCCCCAAACTTGGCAACTTTAAGACTTGTGGACTTCAACTCCCAGAATTCCTGAGCTAACATGACTGGAGGAGGAATTCTGGGAATTGAAGTCCACAAGTCTCTAAAGTTGCCAACTTTGGAGACCTCTGCAATAAACCAAGGCTTAGGCACCGCTATACCTAAACCAGAATAGGACCCTCTGGAAAGCTGCTGTGATGACCCAGGGTGGGATACAAAACAAACACAGTCAGAGAAAACAGGTGAAGCCCCTTTTATTCCTTCACTTTGCTTCCAAGCTCCAAATATCCTTGACTGGAGACAAAAAACTCCCCCGCAAGCAGTTACAAGAAGGAGGAAATGCCATTTAAATTATAAAGAATAAAAAACAACACAAACCAGGCAAGATAAGGGCTTGAAAACATCCATGGATATCAGAACACACACTGGGAAGGACGCCAAACTCAGAGAGGAACCATAAACTAGAGATATTTCCACGCTTTGTTTCCAGCATTCGCCCATACGCATGTCCGTCCTCTTATCCAGTTGTCACAGCTGCAGCCCATGAAGAGGATCAAGGCCCTCTCCTCCCCAGTAGACCATGTCTCTCCCTTATCCTCTCCTCCCTGCGTGCCCTAGGATGGAGAGGGGATGGGCCTGGGTCCTCCTCTGACTGCCCAGCCGGCCTCTGCCCTTCCCCAGCCTCCTCCCCAACCTCCAGAGCCCCACCTCCATTCCCTGTCGGCTGTTCCTCCTCTCCCTCCGAGTCAGTCTCCACCAGGGCCAGGACAGCTGCCACATCTTTCTCTTCTTTTCTCTGTACACATAGCACCCATGGCATGGTGCAGGATGACTGGGCATGTTGCTATCTCACAATAAGGACAGGCTATACTGCGGGGCTTATACTGGAGCCAGGTAGGGCTGCTTTGTTGGCAAACAAGATGGTAATAATGCGGCTAGAGGAGGGTAGCTTTATTTTCATTTTTCATCCGTGAGGAACGACGAGCCAGAGAACTATCGTGACTATTTATCAGTACAGAAACAATAAGGGCTGTTTGATCCTGTATGAGTTTTTTTTTTTTTTAAAGTCTCCTTAATTGACGGAAATTAGAAAATATTTTCTCCCTCTGACGGAATGAGTCACTCTGGATTATTTCATTTTCATTCTGCTTATTTATCTCTCTTTCTGATTGCATTAGCATGATAAATGTTGTTTGGGGGTAATCAGGCCAGAAGAGATCAATAGTCCTGACCAGATCAAACCATTCCTTATTAGGATAGGAGTGGACAACCTGTAGCTGCTTCTCAGTGGCTTCTCAACCTTCCTCCAATCACTTTAGCTGAAACGTGGGATAACCCTTAGACTTATATTCTACTTCACAGTGCTTTCCAGCCCTCTCTAAGCGGTTTACAGAGTCAGCCTCTTGCCCCCAACTATCTGGGTCCTCATTTTACCCACCTTAGAAGGATGGAAGGCTGAGTCAACCTTGAGCCCATCAGGATCGAACTTCCTAGCTGTGGGCAGAGTTAGTCTGCAGTAGAGCATTCTAACTACTGCACTACTGTGGCTCATACTATGATGCTGGTTCTCCTTTCTCCAAGTTGATAGGAGCTTCATCAATGTTAGTATTGCACATTTTATAGCTCCCTTATCAGGTGGGTGGTTCCTTCTCATTTCTCCTTCCTTCCTTCCTTCCTTCCTTCCTTCCTTCCTTCCTTCCTTCCTTCCTTCCTTCCTTCCTTCCTTCCTTCCTTCCTTTCCTTCCTTTCCTTCCTTTCCTTCCTTTCCTTCCTTCCCTCCTTCCTTAATTACTTTCCTTCCTTCCCTTCCCTTCCCAAGCAATAGCACTTAGACTTATATACCACTTCACAGTGCTTTCCAGCCCTCTCTAAGCAGTTTACAGAGTCAGCCTATTGCCCCCAACAATCTGGGTCCTCATTTTACCCACCTTGGAAGGATGGAAGGCTGAGTCTCAATAGTTTTAACCTATCATGTTTGGCCTAGTGGTTAATGCACCAGGCTAGAAAGCAGGAGACCATGAGTTCAAGTCCTGCCATAGCCAGGATGACATTGGGCCAGCTACTCTCTCTCAACCCAATCAACAATTCCAGGATTGTGGTTGTGGGGAAAATAAGGGGAAGAAGATGTGTCTGTCTTGAGTTATCTGGAGAAATGCAGAATTTGTCCCTTTTGCTCAACTATTTGTTTTTTGCAGGATGGATCATTTCTAAATATCAAAAGTATTGGTCCATCTTTGCTTAATGATAATGGATCAAGACTTAGGAGATAAGTGGTGACATGATAGCAGTGTTTCAGTATTTGAGGGGCTCCTACAAAGACAAGGGGGCAAACTATTTTCCAAAGCCCCAGAAGGCAAGACAAGAAACAATGGACGGAAACTAATCAAGGAAAGAAGCAACCTAAAACAAACATGTTCTAATGGTGAGAACGATCAACTGGTGACTCATAACTTCAGAAGTTATGGGTGCCTCATCACTGGAGGTTTTCAAGAAGAGACTGGACAGCCACTTGTCTGTAATGGTATTGCATTCATCTAGTCCAACTCATGCAGAGAGTTGGACTAGATGACCTCCAAGGTCTCTTCCAACTCTGTTATTCTATGTTCCATTATTGCTCAACTTTGTCGTGCTAGGGAAGAGGCGAACAGGACCACGGACAGCACATTTTCTCTTCAAACCCATCTGGAAAGGGAATGGGACAACTTGGCATGGCCAACTCATCGCACCCAACTCATCATGACCAACTTGCTGCGGGACAACTCTCCATGGCTAGCTCCCCATGAAAACAACTCGCTGCAGGACAATATAACGATTCTATTTTAATTATTTAAAATAAATTTAAAAAAAATATTTTAATTTTTGCCATTCACATTTTATTTGCTTCCTGCAATGACTCACTTAAGAACTATGACAAATAAAGGTTAGAAAATTGGGTGCAATTGCAACCATCACATTCAGCAATGGAAATTTTGGCCACAATTGTCGAGGATTACCAATATTATTTTCCAACCTTCCTTAGAGCGATTCAGCCAAATATAAGTAAGCAACATAGCAAGTTTGTTTATTTTATTTACACACAATAATATAATATAATGTAATGTAATGTAATGTAATATAATATAATATAATATAATATAATATAATATAATATAATATAATATAATATAATATAATATAATATAATAAATATAGTATAGTATAGTATAGTATAGTATAGTATAGTATAGTATAGTATAGTATAGTATAGTATAATAAAATAAAATAAAATAAAATAAAATAAAATAAAATAAAATAAAATAAAATATATAATAAAGATAACATTACATAACATTACATTACATTATGTGTATATAAATGTAGGTACCACCCACAGAGTAAATTGTCTTAGCCCAGTAGTGTTTGCACAACAATTATCCCCAGATTAGTTAAAAATCTAGCAGATGCTTTGGATAACATCCTAAGGATAATCTTTGCTCATTTTTTTTTTTTGGTGACTTGGGTACTTGCACAAGACCAGTTTATGCATTGAGCCAATCTGAAAGGTGAGTTAATTCAGTAATCCGGTTAAGTTTATTCTATGAACTATTTGCTGCAGTGGCCCCACAAGGTGATCTGTTAGATCTAATTATTGGCTTACAGCCTGACCACTAATAGTCCTAATGATTCTTCATGAATGCATGGTGAAGGAGAAAGGGGGCGGGTTACGTTCCTCAAATTCACATTTCTCCTGCCGTTCTCTTCAGCTTTCCCCAACCTGATCCCTTCCAGAAAACGGATTTCAACTCCTTCCATCCCCTATCAGACCATGAGTCACAAAATCCAACATACTTCTAACTCTGTTTTTTTTTTTTTTAACATTCTCCCCACCAATTAATAACTCAACTCCTGGTTTGAGCAATTGATGAATTCAGCTTGGCAGGTGCAACATAGATCTTTGCTTATTTTTATTTTATTTATTAATTTGTCAAAAGCTTACAATATAACCGAAACAAGAATAAACATAAGTTTAAATATAAGAAATAGGAACTGATAATTGGGGACAATAGGACAGGGACGGTAGGCATGATGGTGCACTTATGCACGTCCCCCTTCCGGACCTCTTAGGAATGGGGTGAGGTTGATAGAGATTAATTTGAGGGTAAAGGAGTGACAACAGAATCAGGTAGCAAAGTTCCAGACATTGACCGCTCTGTTGCTGAAATCGTACTTCCTGCAATCAAATTTGGAGTGGTTTACATTAAGGTTGTATCTGTTGTGTGCTCTTGTGCTGTTGTGGTTAAAGCTGAAATCTTCATTAACTGGTAAGACCTTGTAACGTATCATTTTATGTACTATGCTTAAGTCCAATCTTAGCCGGCGTAGTTCAAGGTTGTCTAAGCCTAGAATCTCAAGTCTGGTGCTGTAGGGTATTCTGTGTAGTACTCTTCTGGTAAAATACTTCTGGACTCGCTCAATTGTATTTAAGTCAGATATACAGTGCGGATTCCAGACAGCAGAGCTGAAGTATTCAAGTATTCAAGCTTCTTTTGCTGTTGAGCAGTCCGTCTGTTCCCCTTTGAGGGACACTTTGGGTTCCTCGTCTGTCCTTTGCTCCTTGGGCCAAACCATCTGCCTTGGCTTCTGCTCCGTCCCTGGAGATTTCGCTTCTTCAGAAAAATAAGGACGGCTTGTGATTTCCGATCGCTTCTCGGCTCACACTTCTTCCTGCATGCCATCCAAGATCCTGCGAGAGCGTTGAGTTTTTCTGCAGAAGTCTCCAGGGGCTCCTTCTGGGTTATTCATGCTCCAGCTGCATCCTTCACCCGCAGCTTTCCTTCAGCTTGGAGAATGGCAGGAAATCCCTTTGACATCAAGCCATTCAGGTGGTCTTCCCACAACAGGCCCTGGGCTGCATGGGTTTCACATGCCACTGCAGGGGCTTCCAGCAACACGCTATGCCAGGCGTGTCCAACCTAGGGCCCACAACACATGTGATCCTGGACAACTAGTCATGTGGTTGTATACGCACATGTCTATAGACTGTTGCTAGCTCAATACCCATGCTTCACTACGAAACGATGTGATCGGGCTTAATTTTTAGGAAGGAAAATAAGGTGGGGAAATTGTGCCTCTGCCTACCAGCACCCGTCGGTATTCATCTGGCTAGCGTCCTGTCACTGTGTGAGAGAGTTGAGGGCTGTTTGGAAACTGAAACAGTATTTGCTGTGTGAGCAAGAAGGAGACAGCAAGGAGCCCGGGCGTGGCTTAGCTCAACTGTTCTGTACTGAAGCTGTTTGGTGCTGTGAAACTGAAACGGAAACTCCTCTCCTCTGCTTGTGTTTTGCATTAGGAACGGATTTCTTTTCAGGTGGGGAGGGGGAGTAGAACTCCTTAGCATCAGAGCGTGTTAATAATAATAATATAGGAAAGACTCTAAAATGGTCTGATGGTAATTTCGAAAAATCCTTTCTTAATGAGCCCCTAGAAGCCAAGAGGAACATATGTGCCCAATTTCAAGTTTTGTAGGCTTTATGGTTCTGGAGATTTTGTGATGATGCTTGAGTGGCCTTTCACTTTTATATATACAGAGAGTACAAGCAGTCCTTGACTTAGGGGCGGGATGTCAAATTATTCTCCAATGCACCAGAAGGCAGGACAAGAAGCAACAGATGCTTCTAGCATTACTTGATTGCTTGAATCTGACGGCTTCGTGAGAATAACCTGAATTGAGGCAATGCGCATTTGTAGCAGAAGCTGCTGCATCAGATGCATTAAGCAGATCTCAGCCGATGTCCAGTTGGTCAGTCTTGGCTCTGCCCTCTTGGACTTCCCTTTGTCCTATCGTCTCGTTGCTTCTGCAGCATGCGCAGTTCATTCCTCTGGGTGGGCTCACATCAGGGGTGGGATTCTACCAGTTCGCACCTATTTGCTAAAACCAGTTGTTATCATTCTAAGCAATTCGGAGAACCGGTTGTTAGAAGAAATTACTGGGCTAATCCTGTAAGGAAGGCAGGAAGGAAACATTCTGGTGTTGCTTACAGAAACTGCCTCTCCGTTAACCCTTATTACATTCTTGGCAGGACTAGACCTCCTGTCTCAGGAACTTCTCTGGAGTTTTTTCCCCCTCCTTTGCTTGTGTGGAGTGACCATTCAAAGTTACAATGGCACTGAAAAAAGTGACTTATGACCATTTTTCCCACTTACGACTGTTGCAGCATCCCCACAGTCATGAGAGGCCAGGCGAGGAGATGCGTGCCTCGATGTGAGTGATATTGAGTTGGCCACGCCCAGACAGTCACATGACCACCAAGCCACGCCCACCAACTAAGCCACGCCCACAGAACCGGTTGTTTAAAAATTTGAATCCCACCCCTGGCTCACATGTAAACCCCCTTAGCTCAGTCTAAGAGGCTCCCCAAAACCACAGCTCCCCACAGAGCATAAAGGATGCGACTTCAGAGGGTTTGAAGCGGTCACTGGTTGCGGGGAGTGGGTGGGTGTCACAGTTTAGAAGCCAAAGAAAGAAAGAAAGAAAAAGAAAGAATAAAGAGAATGCAGAGCAATTTTAGCAAAGAGTCCTTGATTCATTCTGTATACTTCAATAGGGCCCCTTAATCAATCAGCCGCAGGGATGCGAGGGCAACTTGGACAGGTGGGCCTTGACAAACTACCCAGAACAGGCTGTTTTATAAAATAAAATAGAGCTGGAAGGGACCTTGGAGGTCTTCTAGTCCAGCCCCCAGCTCAAGTAGGAGAATCTATAACATCCCAGCCAAACGGTTGTCCAGTCTCTTCTTAAAAGCCTCCAGTGATGAAGCACCCACGATTTCTGGTGGCAAGCTGTTCCAGTGGTTAATTGTCTTCACTGTTAAGAAGTTTCTCCTTAATTCCAGGTTGGTTCTCTCCTTGATTAGTTTCCATCGTTTCTTGTCCTGCCCTCGGGTGCTTTGGAGAATAATTTGACCTTCTCTTCTTTGTGGCAGCCCTTCAAGTACTGGAATTCTGTTATCATGTCACCCCTAATTCTTCTTTTCTTTAGACTAGCCAGACCCAAATCCTGCAGCCGTTCTTCATATGGTTTAGTCTCCAGGCCTTTGATCATCTTAGTTGTTCTTTCTTTCTTTCTTTCTTTCTTTCTTTCTTTCTTTCTTTCTTTCTTTCTTTCTTTCTTTCTTTCTTTCTTTCTTTCTTTCTTTCTTTCTTTCTTTCTCTGTATCTCTCTTTCTCTTTCTTTCTTTCTCTCTCTTCCTTCCTCTTCCTTTCTTTCTTTCTTTCTCTCTCTTCTTCCTCTTCTTTCTTTCTTTCTTTCTCTCTTTCTCTCTTTCTTTTCTCTTTCTCTCTCTCTTTCTTCTCTCTCTCTTTCTCTCTATCTCTTTCTTTCATTTTCTTTCTTTCTTTCTCTTTCTCTCTCTTTCTTCCTTCCTCTTTCTTTCTTTCTTTCTTCTCTCTCTCTCTCTCTCTCTCTTTCTTTATCTCTCTCTCTCTCTCTCTTTCTTTCTTTTTTCTCTCTCTCTCTCTCTCTCTCTTTCTTTCTTTCTCTTTCTCTCTTTCTTTTTCTTTCTTTCTCTCTTTCTCTCCCTTCCTTCCTTCCTTTCTTTTTTCTCTTTCTCTTTCTCTCTTTCTCTCTCTTTTTCTCTCTCTCTTTCTCTCTTTCTTTCTTTCTCTTTCTTTCTTTCTTTCTTTTCTCTCTCTTTCTCTTTCTTTCTTTCTTTCTTTCTTTCTTCTCTTTCTTTCTTTCTTTCTCCCTTTCTTTCTTTCTTTCTTTCTTTCTTTCTTTCTTTCTTTCTTTCTTTCTTTCTTTCTTTCTTTCTTTCTTTCTTTCTTCTTTCTTTTTCTTTCCTGAGTGAGTTTTACAGCCCTCCAACCTCTCTCTCTCTCCTCACTCTCCACCTCTCCCTCCCCAGGCTGCGTTAGATTGGCTTTGGGGGAATCTCTGCATGATTTAGGCCTCAGGAAGAGAAGGTTAAGTAACAGTGAGTTCCACTGATGGGCGCCTAGAGGGGAGCACGCAATTAGTTAAGGCAAAGGTGGGGAATAACTATTTGGGGGGGGGGGGGATCAGAGCTGCAGTCTTCTTATTGCTCGGTTGGTGCTAAAGCAAAGAGAAAATGCACAGCTCCACCAAGGAAATGGGGACAGACTGGGAAGATTAAACTGTCTACTATTGACCTCACCCCTTTCCTAAGAGGTCTGTAGGGGGCCTGCATAAGCGCACCAAAGTGCCTACCGTCCCTGTCCTATTGCTTCTTTTATTTTTCTTATATGCACCCATTTCATGTATCCATAACTATGTTTATACTTATACCTGTTATCTTGTAAGCGATTGACAAATCAAATAAATAAATAAATAAATAAAATAAAATAAAATAAATTAAAATAAAAATAAAAAATAAAATAAAATAAAATAAAATAAAATAAAATAATAAAATAAAAAATAAAATAAAATAAAATAAAATAAAAAAATAAAAATAATAAAATAAAATAAAATAAAATAATAAAAAAATAAAATAAAATAAAAAATAAAATAAAATAAAATAAAATAAATAAAATAAAATAAAATAAAATAAAAATAAAATAAAATAAAATAAATAAAATAAAATAAAATAAAATAATAAAATAAAATAAAATAAAATAAAATAAAATAAAATAAAATAAAATAATAAAATAAATAAATAAAATAAAATAAAATAAAATAAAATAAAATAAAATAAAATAATAAAATAAAATAAAAGATGTTGTGTGCTAATCCAACCGGTCATTTGAGCTTCTGTTTTTGCTCCTCCTCCTTTCCCCCCCCCTCTTTAAAAATCATAACAACGTTTAAAGGGCGGTTTGCTTGCATTTTCAGGGGCATTTTAATGTTAGGTGAGAAGGGGCAGCATCTCAGGTGATATGCAAGTGTTGGCAGGCTCAGTGCACTGGCTGAATCCATCCTTGAAGGGGGTTCTGAAAATCTGGGGGGGGGGTCTGGCAGGATTTTCTTGGTCCTGCAGGAAGATGGATAGACTTTAGGGTTTCCTGTCCAGCGGGAGGGTCCTTCAGGGCTACTTCACAAGATGGGTGGATGGAGAGACACAAGGGGAAGTTGGGTGTCCGTTGGGTGCGTCCCTGGGATCTCTACCTGGGAAGGATGGGATCAGAAGTCCAGAGCAGTCTTTACTTCTATGGCTCCAAGGTGCTAATAGAGCAGAGACTTGGGGGGGAGAGGGAGGAAACGATTCCAGATTTCTGCAAATGTGTGTGGTGTGTTAAGGAAGGGAGGGAGGGAAGAAGGAAGATGGGAGAAGGATGGAAGGAGGGGAGAAGGGAGAGAGGGATGGAGGGAGGGAGGGGAGAAGGAAGGAATGGAGGGACGGAGAAAGATAGGAGAAGGAAGGAAGGAGGGGAGAAGGAAGGGAGGATTGGAGGGACGGAGGAAGATGGGGGAAGGGAGAAGGAAGGGAGAAGGAATGGAGGGAAGGAGGGAGGGAGGGGAGAAAGAAGGAAAGAATGGAGGGAGGGAGGGAAGGAGAAAGATAGGAGAAGGAAGGAAGGAGGGGAGAAGGAAGGGAGGATTGGAGGGACGGAGGAGGATGGGGGAAGGGAGAAGGAAAGGAGAAGGAATGGAGGGAAGGAGGGAGGGAGGGGAGAAAGAAGGAAAGAATGGAGGGAGGGAGGGAGGAAGATGGGAGAAGAAAGGAGGGGAGAAAGGAGGGAGGGAGGGAGGGAGAAGGAAGGAAGGAGGGGGAAGGAATGGAGACAGGGAGGGAGGAAGATGGGAAAAGAAAGGAAGAGGGCAGAAGGAAAGAATGGAGGGTGGGAGGGAGGGGAAAGGAAGGAAGGAAGGAGAGAGGGAGGGAGGGAGGGAGGGAGGAAGATGGGAGAAGGAAGAAAGGAGGGGAGAAGGGAGGGAGGGAGGGAGGAACGGATGGAGGGAGGGGAGAAGGAAGGAAGGAAGGAAGGAAGGAAGGAGGGGAAGGAATGGAGAGAGGGAGGGAGGAAGATGGGAGAAGAAAGGAAGGGGGCAGAAGGAAAGAATGGAGGGAGGGAGGGAGGGGAAAAAGCTGCCCTCCACTTGAGCCCGTCGGAGGAGGCGGGGGGCGGGGGACGAGGCCTGGGAGGGGTCCTACGTGCGGAAAGCGGGGGCGGGGGCGAGGCCTGCCAAGCCCCCTCCTCCCAAGGGAGGGGTTTGGGGGACGGGTCGGCTTCGCTGCGGCCGCATAAGAGCACTCCACGCTGCTTGCTTTCTCCCCACCTGAAGCGGAGGAAGGAACCCGCGGACAGCCAGCCCGGAGCGCTTAGGTGCCATTTACCTGCGAAGGAGAGCCCGCGCCAAGGCTGAGCCGCTGGGGAAGCCCTGCCAGGTGTTGCTGGCTGGTTCCTAAGAGGCGAGGACCAGGTAAGCAAGGCAGCCAGACAGCCAGCCGTCCGTCCGGTGAGGGGTGTGTTTCTTGCTCCACCTTGCCCAGGGCGTCGCCGGCTTCTCTCACCCCCCGTGGGAAGCCCGGCTCCAAGAGAGCCCCCGCCCGGGCAGTTAGTCTCTCCGCCCGGCACCCACCCAACCACCCGCCTCCCAGCCCCCGCAGAGTCACCGGGCTGCCAGGAAGCAGAGCCACCCGGTCGAGAAGCCAAGCCGCTGGCTGGCTCTTCCCACTCCGGCGATCTGTCCTCGCCAGCTGCGCAACATCTGGCCGCGGCCGGGAGAAGGCAAGCGGCCGGGTGGGGGGAAAGGGCTCGGTGGGTGGGTGGGTGGGTGGGCGAGAGGAGGAGGCCAGCCGCGCGAGCCAAGAAGCCCCCGCCCCTCCCAAGCCTGCTCGGTTGGCATTTTCCTCCCACCTGCCCGGAGATGCTGGTTGAGAGGAAGGCAGCGCGAGAGAATTGGGGGGGTTAGGGGGTGGGTGGCGGGAGGTAGCCCTTTGCAGCACGAAAGGGGGAAGCCTGCAGCCTTGCAAAGCAGGACCCCCTATCCACCCACCCATCCCCCGAAAAGTGCAAGGGTGGTACGGAAAGATTGCTGTCTGTCTGTCTTGGAGCAGCTGCCCTGGATGGATTCCGGGGGTCAGGAGCTCATTCAGGAAAGCGAGGAGACCCCCCCCCAAAAAAATGCGACCCTTTTCGGAAACTTTGCGCGTGGCACAGTCCTTACAGGCTCCTTTGGGATGTCCAGCTGTAGCACAGACGCAAGAAGCGTGTGGGATGCTCCGTGCGTCCTCCTTGGATAGACAAATCGCCACCCCACCCCCGGTTTGCAAATAGCATCCTCGCCCCGGGCCTGGACTGTGTTTTCCAGGTAAAATCCGGCAGGTGCGTTTTTCTCAGATTAGGAGAGCGTTTTGCTTCGGATCTCGGTCCTCATTATATATAACTGTTAAGCCAAGCTGGGTGCGAGTTATTTCTAGCCACTCCCTCTGCAAGGAAATGGTTGTGCAGCCAGATGGTCGTTCAAACGGTATCTGTTCCCAGATTGGCATTTGGGATAAATGTCTAGAGAGATTCTCCAGCATCCAAGTCCTGGTTGTCCCGAAGGTGCTTTTTCCAAAAGGTAAATGGACTTTTTGAGTTTGTTTGTTTTTTCCTCCCGACCCTTTGAGGATGTTTTGCTTCTCCTCCAAAAAGCTTGGCTGAACGAAGAAGCAGAACCGAAGAAGCTTCTTGAAGGAGAAGCGAAACGTTTTCAAAGGGGGAAAAAATAAACCAAGAAAGTCCAACTGCCTTTTGGAGAAAAAAAGGACCTTTGGTTGGGGGCATTTTGGGATAGCAGAAGTGGCAAGAAACAGATCTGTATATCCCTTACCCCCCAAAATGAGCTTCAAATATGCAGCTAAGGAAAAAGAGGTAGGGAATAGTTAACAAAGGACATCAGTCCCCAAATACCTTATTTGATAAGTGGGAATCTGTCTTTGATATTGGTAGGGAGATCATTCTTGGAAAAAGCCTCTGTTGAGTCAAGCTTAACTCCTGGTGATTCACGAATTAGAAAAAAAAAAATCAGAAGTGATTTACATCCCGTTCTTCTTCTCTACTTTCGTAAGGCTGGATGGATTTCCATTTCAAGCCATTCCGGCTTGGCTTTGCAAGATGGGTGGTGTGTTCAGAGGGCAATTGCAAAGAAGTGAGATTTCATTTCATTTCATTTCATTTCATTTCTCTTGGGGAGCCTGTTCCCCCACTTCCCTGCTAATTTACAGCATTCAGAAAAGCTGCAGTGGAGACTAATTTTTTTAAAGTATTCTATTATAAATTTATTTATTCAACGTTTCAACAATTAAAAACAGATTTCCACATTTTGCAATGAGACCGTAACCGTGTTTACATTGGTTAATAACACCTATAATTTAAAGGCATGGATCTCAACATTGTTACAGGGTTTATTTTCTCCTAAAGAGGAGAATTTATGTAGCTCAGATTTAAACTGCAGAGTCTTTGATGCTCTTGGTTGTTTGCCTTCTGCAGACTTCTCATTACCTGTCTAGGTAATATCATCACTCCTACTGAGTGTGGGGATTTGCTCCCTATTTATATAGAAGCTTGCCCTGTCAGTGTTGGGAAGTATGAATTTTCTCTTTGGCAGTTCCTTGATTAGAGTATTGTTTTCTGCTTGATTGTTAGTCTGGCATTAATCCCTGCTGATCTGGGTTTTGGTTGGGAGTGTGTTCTGGTCTTTTTCTTTCCTATGTAGCTTTTTCATTGCTTCTTTTAAATGGTATCTAAATGTGGATTAGCTCTATGTGTCTATTGACAGCTGGTTTATTTGAATGCCAAGCTTCCAAGAATGTTCTAGCCTTTTTGGATTTAGCTTGCTCTATTTTATTTCTATTTCTATCTTTGTATGTTCTCTATGTTTTTTTTTAAATTTTCCCACTAATGTTAACCTATGCAGTTAACCTTTCCAATTGTTTGGAAATAGGACTGGCATTTTTTAAATAGGGCTCTGAGCCAGTTATTAATGTGACCATTATCACCATAATCATCACCAGTTAATCTTTAGTGAGATTCACAGCCTTTGGGGCTGGTTGGTAGCTCAACAGCTCAGCTAACCAAGGAGTCCTTCTTCTTCTTCTTCTTCTTCTTCTTCTTATATTTATTATTATTTATTATTATTATTATTATTATTATTATTATTATTATTATTATTATTATTATTATTTTTTTTATTATTTTTTCTTTGTGAGTTCAGCCTTTGGGGCTGGTTGGTACTCACGCCAAGGACCTAGGAACTGTTAATAACTTCTTCTTCTTCTTCTTCTTCTTCTTCTTCTTCTTCTTCTTCTTCTT
Source organism: Notechis scutatus (assembly GCF_049901735.1). Lineage (NCBI taxonomy): Eukaryota > Metazoa > Chordata > Lepidosauria > Squamata > Elapidae > Notechis > Notechis scutatus. The sequence continues at coordinate 3,045,151 of NC_142015.1, read as the reverse complement.
CTTCTTCTTCTTCTTCTTCTTCTTCTTCTTCTTCTTCTTCTTCTTCTTCTTCTTCATCATCATTATTATTATTATTATTATTATTATTATTATTATTATTATTTCTTTAGTGAGATTCGCAGCCTTTGGGGCTGGTTGGTAGCTCAACAGC
>NC_142015.1:3022500-3040000 GCF_049901735.1 Notechis scutatus | reverse complement strand
AGCTGGGACTTGGGAGGCGGAGAATAGATGGGGGCGGGGCCAGTCAGAAGTGGTATTTGCTGGTTCTCTGAACTACTCAACATTTCTGCCACCGGTTCTAGAGAACCGGTCCGAACCGGCTGAATACCACCTCTGCCACCGATGCATTGGCAGCTCAAGTATCAAATCTTCTCCTTGTTCCTTAGCTCCAAGTCTTTACCTAAACCCTGGGAGATCTGAAAGCTTCTCAGAGAATATAAATATATTGAAATGAATGGCGATTAGGAGACGTGTTTGAGGAATTGCATAAAACTCCCTAATATGACCCAGGGCTCCTAAATTGCTTTGCTTGGCAGAGTAGCCGTCTACCTCCTTTTTTCAAAATCCCGGGGTGCGTAAATTTCACTGATTTTGTCAAATCGCTTCTCACAGAGAGCATCTATCAGTGATAGTAAATAAAGATTTCCTGACAACTGAAAACTTGCACGGCATGCCCAATCTTCTTCTCTGCAACCACAGAACAACATTGGGTATGTTCTGGAATAGTGGGGTTCCCCTCCCCCCCACAAACTTGGCAATTTTAAGATGTATGGACTTTAACTCCCAGAACTGGCTGGGGAACTCTGGGAGTTGAAGTCCACGCCTCTTAAAAGTTGCCCAATTTGAAAAACGTTCCATCCTGTGCTTTTCATTTGAGTGGGTCCTTTATGGGGTGGGACAAGCATTTGCCCCCACCCCACACCCATGAACTTGGATAAATGTCCAATATTTTCTGTGGTCTGCCTGGAACATAGAAAAGTCTTAGTTTCCATTCACTCTGGAAAGAATTGCACACCGTCAAGAACCTGTCATTGCTTCATTATGCTAAGTTGCCCTTTTCTCATATGCTTTAGAATGAAATTATGGATGGGATAATATCATTAGATACAGAAAGAGACAACCAGAGATTTTGGTGCCAAAACCAGAAACCTCAAAAACATCCTTCCTTTCTCCTGATTCTTAACAATAGCAAAATATTTTCTCCACTGTCTGCTCCCATCCTATCAATGCCGTTAAGTCCTTTAATCTCCATTCTCTTTTTATTTGGAACAATACTAAAAAGCAAGCCTTTCCATCGGTAAGATATAAAAGATGTTCAATTATCCTCTTGCATTGCCTGGAAAGTTAGTGTGCTGTCCAGCCAGTTATATAGTTAATGGGAATTGGTATAGTTAGTTAGTAATTGGGAGCTGTCCCCTTAAGGGAATGCATCATGGTAAATGTAGTTAAGGTATCCTGGGAAATGTAGTTCATGTCATGTGGCCACATCTGTAATCCTGATTGGTCACTGAATTGACCCTTGGTGGGTTGGGGGAGGTTTCTTCACTCTTGCTCAGACCCTAGCTTCGTGCGAGCCTCTCTCCTTTGGCTCCACTACTATGGGATGAAATAGGGGAAAGATTACTATCGTTTTACTATTCTGTCCTTTGATTCACTTGCTGAATCAAATGACAGAATAGTTAGCCCCCTTTAATATAAATTCAGGGCAAAATACATTTCTTGTTCTGTAGGTTGGCATTTATCCTGCATAACCTAATTTGGTGCAGATCACAAAAATTGGCTCGATTGAGTTTGGAGACAGTTCTGTCTCACTTCGGCCCCAATTTTTCTTTCGTTGCACAAGCGCTTGGGAAATGAAAGGAATGAAATTGTCTACTTGCCAACTATCCTGATATGGTGCAATCCAGCTGAGGGCAAGGGGTCTGTCTACTACACCGTGTAAATCAGGACAGTGGGTGTGGCTTTGGAACTACAATCTGTTCAATGGCTTGGAGGAGAAAGCTTATGAAAGACGTGAGGGTTTTTAAAACAAACATACATTAATTAAATCACTTATGTTAACTTAGCGTTCACCTAAATCATTTCAATTTGATTTAGACTTCAATGCACCCAAATCAAATTTGGTTTTTGCTTTTTTTTTTCCCGGCCCTGGTCTCTCTCAAAAGCCTACATTCCCAAACTTTGCGTAGTGACTGTGAATCAAGCCAGTGTGTTAGCCAATATTTCCTCCCACTGGAATGAAACTTCTATCCCTGAAAGGGTTTTCATATTTTTATAAAAGGTAAAGGTTCCCCTCGCACAGACATGTTAGTCGTTTCCGGCTCTAGTGGGCGGTGCTCATCTCTGTTCCAAATTTTATTTATTTATCATATTTTATACTCCATTTAAAATTCGCTGGCCACCAACCTCCCTACCAGGCATTTACATGGTCACTTCAGGCAACAGATTTGCAGTGGCAACGTTATTGCTGGATTTTCACTGCCAAACAGTTCCCTTTTCATACATAGAATATAGAATAACAGAGTTGGAAGGGACCTTCGAGGTCTTCTAGTCCAACCCCCTGCTTAGGCAGGAAACCCTACACTATTTCCAACAAATGTTGTCCAATCTCTTCTTAAAAACTTCCATTATAAAACGTGGCTGATCCAGAGTGCAAAATTCCTGAATTTGGACGAATTTGGATGATCAGTTTTTTTACTGCAAGCGGAAATTTGCTGATCCACCAATAGAACAGAAGTTGTCTTCAGAAGTTGTGGGAGCATCACCACTTGAGACTTTCAAGAAGAGATTGGACTCCCATCTGTCAGAAATGGTGTAGGGTCTCCTGCTTGGGTGGAGGGTTGGACTAGATGACCTACAAGGACCCTTCCAACTCTGATTGTCTGTTATCTGATGGTCCCATTCAAATTTTAATCAGGATGCTGTTAAGTTTGCCCACTGCTGACTGCATACAGGAAGGAGAGAGACTGCCATGATGGGCAATTCGAGGTTTTAGGTGTTCGTGTTTCTTTTTCGCCTACCCGTGCACTCTCGACTGTAATCGTGTCCGTTGTGCTGTGATACAAGGGCATAGATTATGTGCTTTCACTGGCAGCCCTTGGCGGCAAGAGAAGCTTCATCACCGATCCTGGAGTCCCAGTGAGGGGACCAGCTTGTGCAGCTAAATGAAATGCATTTCTGATCCCAAAACCCAGTCGTGGCAGAGCAGAATTGCCCTCCCAGAGGGAGCCACACATTGACTTGCAAATTTTAGACTCCAGCTCCATGCAACCGAAACTGGGAATGCAGCAAGATGAAAACAAGAGAGAATGCCTCCTTCCTGACTCATTTCAAGAGCCATGCTATTTCTCCGAGAGCATGGTTGCTAACTGTCTGCCTTTGTCTCAGAAACACGGCATATGTGGCCTCTTAACAGAAAAAAATAGTGCTGGAAGGGGGCCTCAGAGGTCTTCCAGTCCAACCCCTGCTCAAGCAAGAGACCTTGGATACCTAGTGGGACATCACATGCCATGGGAGAACAACACAAATGATGCCATTTGACAGGAGAGTCGATTCTGAATTTAATTTTATTGCTTTGGTGATGACGGTCCCCACACATTTCTCGGAGGGAGAAAGAAAATGATCTGAGCTATGGTAGGCTTTTATTGTTTGGACTCTCTAATTACAAGCTTTAGTAGAATCCATCTTCCTAGCTCAGGGGTCACCGCTCCTTCTAAAATGAAGTCTTATGCTTGTATGAAAAGACGCCAGAGCTACACGCAAAGGGGATTTACATGCAATTGTTATCTGCACTGCAAAATACCAAAACAATGCTTTAGAGTCTAAAGACTTTAGGCTAAGTAGCATTTCACAAGCTTGGCAACTTTAAGGACTGTCGACTTCAACTCCCAGAAATCCCCAGCCAGGCATGCTGGGAGTTGAAGTCCACAGATTTTAAAGCTACCAAATTTGAGGAACTGTTTAGACTGCAGGGATCTCCAGCCTTGGTTGGCCACTTGAAGACTTGTGGATTTCAACTCCCAGAATTCCATAAGTCTTAAAGTTGCTATGGTTGGAGACCCCTGGTTTAGAGCCGGAGTGGGGAATTAAGGCCCTTTTATGACTTGTGGACTTCAACTCCCAGAATTCCCCAGCCAGCAAAGATTTAAAGCCTACACATCTTCAAGCAGCCAAGATGGAGAAACACTGGATGAACTCTTCTTCTAAGAGACATTTCTTTTTATGAAATCGTTGCCAGCTTTGCTGAAATTGACTTTGTGCACTATTCTTCTTCAGAGCTGTTCTTTTTAATCTGGACTTCTTTCTCTGTGGTTTATGGCTTTAAAAAACAAAACCGAATTGAACCCAGTGGGACTGTTCGTGTTTCTGGGTTTTCACACCGGGCAGAAAAATCCACGCTAGGAAACCAAGGGTGTTTTTCTAAAGAGATGAACTTTAAAAGCAACAACTGGGACAAATGGATCCTGAGAACCTTTGGGATTGAAATTATTATAGGGATTTCATCCACTTTTGTGTATTCTCTCAAGAGTGATATTGCTTGATCCGTTTGCCACCTGGCTCTCGTGCCCTGAGAAAAATGCTGCAATATTTGGGACACAAACATTACCCCAGGAATTTTTGCATCCTTACTATTTTCTTGAGCATGACAAAATCATTGTAAACAGTGAAGCATTCTAGAATATATGCCTAAACTAATGGTGTGCTTCCAATCTTCAGTATCTGCCAAATGTTGGTAATATAGTGAGGGAGGCATCCAATAGTGGGATTCAAATTTTTTTTACTACCGGTTCCTTGGACATGGCTTGGCTTGGTGGGCATGGCAGGGGAAGGTTACTGTAAAACAGAGGTCTCCAAACTTGGCAACTTTAAGACTTGTGGACTTCAACTCCCAGAATTCCTGAGCTAACATGACCGGAGGAGGAATTCTGGGAGTTGAAGTCCACAAGTCTTAAAGCTGTCAAGTTTGAAGATCCCTGCTGCAAAATCTCCATTCCCTCCCCACTCCTGGGGGAAGGTAACTGCAAAATCCCCATTCTCTCCCCACCCCACTAACCTGCTTTCCAGCTCTGTTCTCTTATGCAGGGCAACAAAAGAAGACACAGCTGATCAGCTGGGACTTGGGAGAAGAGATGGGGGCAGGGCCAATCAGAGGTGGGATTTGCCAGTTCTCCGAATGACTCAAAATTTCTGCTACTGGCTCTCCAGAACCGGTCAGAACCGGCTGAATACCACCTCTGGTGGCAGCCCTATGGATTCAAGAGATTTCCCAGCCAATAGCATTTATGTCCTCTTCATAGAATTGCAAAGGCACCAGACATTAATTAGCAAGGAGAAGCAAAAGTTGACTGTCATTTCCTCTTGACATTTAAGTGTTATTTCCAAATATCCTCCAGACTGTACATGAAGGAAGGGGAGCTGTATGTGTACAGATTTCATCTGCCAGCGGACAACTAGGGTGATGTACTGAGAAATGAGGAGTCTTTAGCCATCCTCAAGAAGAAATCTGTCCTCTGGTCAGCTGGGATGTGTAGAGATCAGGCTGCCAGGATTCCGGCAGTTACCCCATTTAAATCATGAGTCTCGAGCCAAACTTCCAAAACTTAAAGAAGATTTATTAGGAGTAAACATGCCGGCACTGCCTGGGTGTAGCGGACTCTGAGGCACATCGTTCATTGTCACCCTTGACCCTGATCTTCCTCCCACCCCTTGGGCGTATCGTAATTCATATTCTCCAATGGGACACATCCACAGCCAAGAGTCATCAATCATGCTCTCCAGTTAGAATTTTGCGATGTTTAGGAGAAAAACGAATGTTGCAATTATTGGAGATCAATATTATTTTGAATTAACGGTAGGAGGCAGCATGGACAGGACATGGTATGAACCAGCCCTTTCCCTTAACTCAGAAATCCTTGTACATACGCAGGCCACATATTCACTTATATCATGTTTCAACCAGCTTATGTCACGACTTCCTCCCAAATATATTTATTTGGGAAAATGTGGCTTAAGAAGGTACTTAAGCCAGTCAATCAAGCGATCTCTGATGAGTCAAAGCTGTGAAATACAGGAAGTTTTGTTCATTTTTTTTTTTAAACAAAAGCAAAGTTTTCGGAAATGGTTTGGCAGCATTCTTGTTGTTAAAAAAAAAAAAAAATTGTCCGTAGTTTGGGGTCTTATGTTTCCTGTCTCAAAATGGTAGAAAGTTTGCCAGTAATTTTAAGAAGTTATGGTTAGTATGATCTGCAGGCCCTCAAAAAACCTGTAGTTTAGCCCTGCACTAAACTAGTCCTTGGTTTATGTCCACAATTGAGCCAGAAATTTCTGTTGCTGGGTAAGAAACGTTTGTGAAGTGAGTTTTTGCCTCATTCTACGGCCTTTCTTGCCACAGTTGTTAAATGAAACACTGCAGTTGTTAAGTTAGTCACAAGGTTGTAAAGTGAGTCTAGCTTCCCCGTGGACTTCTGGGATGACCTGCGGCGTGGCACAAAAGCCACAAAGTCACAAAAGTAGGTAAAGTCCCTTTAATCCCTCCAACTTGGCCCCCAGTGTCCAGTTCTCATCGGCTGGAGACAAAAAAACTCTCCCAAGGACAGTTTTTAAAAGGAAGAAATTCCATCCAAACTCAAAGCATGAGAGGGGATTGTTTTTCTCTCCTATTCTTTGCTGAAGTGAATGCATAAGGCAAGAAATCCCATTTTACCCTGGCAGCAAAATATTTCAGGCCAACCTTGGTCAGACAAAATGTTTAGTTTTAGTGTTCGAAAAGAAAACGGTCCTTTCCTCCTGTTTGAAATTAAGAGATTCCTTCCAGAGCTCCATTTTCCAAGTTTATTTATTTATTTATTTATTTATTTATTTGATTTGCCAATTGTTTACAAGATAATAAGTATAAATGTATACATAGTTGTGAATACATGAAATGGTTACTATAGAAAATAAAAGAATAGGAGAAACAATAGGACAGGGACGGTAGGCACGTTGGTGCGCTTATGCACGCCCCCTAAGTTCCCCAAAGCTTCATGACAAAATCTTGATGGAGTCTTCCACCAGGTCAGTGATGATGCTATTTCCTTCCACGAGAGAGCCCAGAAGGTTTGCAGTTTTAGAGAAGACGGGCCCTAAGTCTAATCGGAACCAGAGCTCCAGGGGGCCAAAGGACAGAAAAATTTGGTTCTCAGGCAGGGGTGGGATTCAAAAAAACCCTGCCCAGTTGCTTCGTGGGCGTGGCCATGGTGCGCGTGGCCTACCAGAACTTCCAGGAGGGCCATGTTTTGCCTTCCCCAGAGTCCGGAGGCTTCCCTCGGGCACCTGGGAGAGCAAAAACCACCTCCCCCAGGGCTCTGGAGGCATACCGGAAACCCAGAAACAGGCCCGTTTCCAGACTTCTGGTATTTCCAGAAGGCTCATTTTTCCCCCTCCCAGAACCTCCTGCACTTACCTGCATTGAAAATGGGTTGAGTGGAGACTCCTGGGAGGGGTGGGGCAAGGTGGGCAAGGCCAGCCAGTCAGTTCAAATACAGTTTGGCAAACCAGATGCAAATTTAACCAGAGGCAAATCTGGTTCACCCGAACCAGTCCGAACTGGTAGAATCCAGGGCAAAGCAATTGACGCAATCTACATAGACTTCTGTAAAGCCTTTGATTCAGTGGTACACGACAAACTACTCCTAAAAATAAAATCCTATGGTATCTCTGGACAACTGAATAACTGGATAGAAGCATTCCTGTCAAACAGACAACAAATGGTCAAAATCGGGAGCGTTCTATCAAATCCAGTAGCTGTCAATAGTGGTGTCCCCCAGGGCAGTGTTCTAGGACCAACTCTCTTCATACTCTACATAAACAACCTCTGTGATCATATTAAGAGCAATTGCGTTCTCTTCGCTGATGATGTAAAGCTGTTCAATACCACAGACAATACTGCTACCCTACAAAAAGATCTTGACTATGTATCTGAATGGTCAAACAAATGGCAACTTCAAATTTCAACAAATAAATGCTCTGTCTTACATATTGGCAAAAAAAATCAGAAAATAAAATACAAGCTGAATAGTCAAGAACTTGTTGATGACCCAAGCTCTGTAAAGGACCTTGGAATACTCACCTCTAATGATCTAAGTGCTAGAGCCCACTGCAACTACATAGCCAAAAAGGCATTAAGAGTTGTTAACCTAATCCTACGTAGCTTTTTCTCTGGTAATATCACACTACTAACCAGAGCATACAAAACATTTGCTAGACCAATACTCGAATACAGTTCATCAGTCTGGAACCCACATTACGTATCTGATATTAGCACAATTGAGAAAGTCCAGAAATATTTCACAAGAAGAGTTCTCCACTCTTCTACTCGTTGTAGAATACCTTATGCCACCAGACTTGAAATTCTAAAACTAGAAAACCTTGAATTACGCCATCTTCGGTCTGACTTAAGCATGGTATATAAAATCATACATTGCAATGTCCTACCTGTCAATGAATACTTCAGCTTCAACCATAACAACACAAGAGCACACAATAGATACAAACTCAAAGTAAACTGCACCAAACTTGATTGCAGGAAATACGACTTCAGCAATAGAGTGGTCAATGTCTGGAATACTCTACCCGACTCTGTAGTCTCTTCCCCTAACCCCAAAAACTTTAACCTTAGACTGTCTACTATTGACCTCACCCCTTTCCTAAGAGGTCTGTAGGGGCGTGCATAAGCGCACCATCGTGCCTACCGTCCCTGTCCTATTGTTTCTCTTATTCTTTTATTTTTCTTATATGTACCCATTTCATGTATTCACAACTATGTATACACTTATACTTATTATCTTGTAAACAATTGGCAAATCAAATAAATAAATAAATAAATAAATAAATATCCCCCCCCCATCTCTCAGGGCAGAAGTCAGGGATGACCAGGGGTGGGATTCTATCAGTTTGGACCAGTTCTATAGAACCGGTTGTTACGATTCTGCAAAGTTCGGAGAACCAGCAAATCGCACCACTGGCCTGAGAGCAGAGCCGAACCTTCCTTAGGACCGAAGCTTCTATTTTTCAGTGCAGACTCAGGCAGCAGATTACAGATAGATAGATCTCTAAGTGAACCTGTGATTCTGCGAGCAACTCAATCTGCCTGCCTACCTTGCCTTGTTTTGGGTAAAAGTTGCTCTTTTTTAATAAAAAATTCAATATTTACATAAATATTTACATACAAGCCATGCCCATCCAGTCACATGACCACCAAGCCACACCCACAATTAGGGCACGCTCACAGAACTGGTTGTTAAGAAATTTGAATCCCACCCCGGGGAAGACCAGGGGATGTAGGTTAAAAAAAAAGTCAAGATGATTTACAAATAATTATCAACGTTCTCATCCTTATTTAACTATATATATATAGTTAAATACACACACACACACACACACACACATACATACAAATATGAAATTTCTATCTCATAATCGACTCAACCACTCAACTTCTAATCCTCATATCAATTTTCTTTCCAGCATCCAGCCAGGGTGGATTTTTTTGTATGTTTAATGTTAGATTTATTTGATGTTTGGATGATGATTATTGTACACAATTTTTGTTATTATGGGATTATATGTTTTTCAGTTTCCTTTGTCTTGCATTTTATTCTTGCGTATAAAACATAATAAACCTATATTAAGAAAAAAAAGTCAAGATTAGGGTGACTGTGAGGGTGCAATTGAATACTAAAAACTGGTGGAGTTTTCTTTCCACCATAATGTTCTCCCTGCCTTCTTGGAACTGCTCTGGACTGAGATGCCTGAACTGCTCAAAGGAAGACTTTTATATATGAAATGGAGTTTTCTTTGCCTGAATTGTAAGAATACTAATATTCTGGGGGAAGTGTCATAGAACTGGATGCATTATATGGCATTTTTTTATTCTGCTGCAAGAAAAAAATAAAATAAAACATCCTGCACTTTCAAATTTGCTTCCTCTCTGTAGGCTTTGTAAGTGTTCTGACCCAAACCTTGTTCCAAAGAAACCAACACGAAAAGGAGGTAACAGCAAAACCTTTTCATGATTCTTTACAAATTCCGTTCCTTCCCGGTTAAAAGGCTGTTTCAAACTAATGGTCTCTGATAAGAACGAGCCTTGCCAAAGTTGTGCAAGGCCACCAAGAACACTAGATAAAGTTGCCAAGAACTATTTCAAATGCAAAGAGTCCCCAAACACAAACTAAGAGAGTCCGAACGTCCACAAGGCTTCAATGCAAAAACTTCTTTGCTTCCTGCAAAGAACTCCAGGTTCTCAGCTGGCTTTTATCTCTTAAGGGAGGGGCTATCACCTTGCAGCCTTACTCCCGAGTCGCCCATGCTACTGCAGCTTCTCTTTCCTTCGAGCAGCCCTGCGTGCATGTGCACTTGGCACAGGCTCCTCGGGGACCTCTTCCTCATTGCTGCCAGCACTCCACTCCCTGATGGTCCTGGCCCCATCCCTGCATCACTCGCAGGCCCCTCATCCGAGTCCTCACTCTCCAAGACCTCAGCCGTCCGCACCTGCTGCTGGCAAACCACAACAAAAACATTCTGCCCTTTCAATTTGTTTCCTCTCTGTGGTCTTTGTAAGAGGGTATAAAGGGTTGTTTATTAAGAGGGCCTTGTTTAATGGAGTGCCCAGTCTTCAAGATTATTTCCAAACATCATCATCTTCATTTTATGAACCCATAATCCCTTGCTTGGTGGAATCAGGTCAACTGAATGGAGGTGAGTGTTTACTGGCCGGATGCCTTTCCTGTCGCCGATGCAGAGTTTTGTTCAGCAGATATATCCTCAGTGTGTCCTGAGAGAGAAATATCTGCCTCTACCCAGGATCGAACTCACAGCCTCCTGATTGTGAGGGGAGAGCTCCGCCTCTAGACCACTCCAAAATTATTCCCAAACATGAAAGGGGGAATATTCAGATATAAAACAGACGTGTCTAGCCTTGGCAGCTTTAGGACTTGTGGACTTCAACGCCCAGAATCCCCCCAGCCAGCCACAGATCTTAAAGTTGCCAAGGTTGCACACCCAGGTTCTAGAGGGAAGGTTGCAACTTTGGGGCCAACAGGCCAACTGATTATCCTGAAAACAGCAGGTAATGGAAGAGAAGATCAAATAAGCCCAGATGGACATTTTAGACACATCTCTGGATCTATAGGAACTCTTGTTCATCAACAGGACATTTTCCAGAAGCTCATTCCAAAGGTCTGAAAAATGCTGGGTTTGAAGAGAATTCAATTTTCAAACCTGCACATCTCTGCAGGATTGGAACTGGCAAACATTTCCCTTCTTTGGTTTGGTTCCAAGATATTGAGCATGTAGACACAGTTGGATGATGATTCCTGCCAGAGCAGAGAAATTACTTATTATTATTATTATTATTATTATTATTATTATTATTATTATTATTATTATTATTATTATTATTATTATTATCATCATTATCATTATCATTATTTCTTCTTCTTCTTCTTCTTCCTCCTCCTTCCTTCTTCTTTCTTCTTCTTCATTCTTCTTCTTTCTCCTTCCTTCTTCCTTCTTCTTCTTCTTCTTCCTCCTCCTCCTCCTCCTTCCTTCTACTTTCTCTTTGTTCTTCTTCTTCTTCTTTCTTCTTTCTCCTTCCTTTTTCTTTCTTCTTCTCCTTCATTCTTCTTTCTTCTTTTTTGTTCTTTTTTCGTCTTCATCTTCTCCTTCTCCTCCTCCTCCGCTTCTTAAGAAGAGTTTGGACAGCCATTGGTGAGAATAGCCTAGGGTGTCCTGCTTGACCAGGGGGTTGGATTAGAAGACCTGTAAGGTCCCTTCCAACTCTTGTTATTCTGTAATTCTGTCAATGTAAATCTCTGCATAATTCTCCTTGGGTTGGTGTGAGTTGGGCTCCACGATTGGTGGGTTCCCCCTTTCTATGGATACCTGAGGTTGGCCAGAGAAATTGACGGCCTGGACTGTGGGCAAAAAGAGCTGGTCAAAGGTCTCTTCAGGTCCAAGCTCATAAAATAGACTCCCCACAAAGTAGGAAAAAAAACTCCCCTTGTCACGACTCGCTTATCTCGTGGAGTCGGGGCTGATGGAGCCGAGCGGATGCCGCCACCGTCTGGGTGCACTGGCCGGATGCTGCCACAGTCTGGGCGCGCACTGGCCGGATGCCCTTCCTGACACCACGTGGCGTTCGCAGCAGAGGTTTTTTGAGTTTGCGCCCAAGGGAGAGAGAAACATCTGCCGCTACCTAGGATCGAACCTTGAGCCTCCCCCACACAAGGCAGTTCGGTTCACCTCTAGGCCACCACGCCGCTCGGGAGAGAGGAGCAGGCTTTTGACTGAAGTAGCCATCGGTCAGGACCTTGGAGAGTTCTGCGCGGCTTTGGCTCCTTGAAGGAAGGGGGGACCCCATTCTGGGCTGCGCTAAGAGACTCCCCGCCTCAAAGGAGCCCCAAATCCTCATTGCTTCTCTCCACGGCAGCTGGAATACAACCTACAATTCGGGGCCTCACTTAGCTCTTAGATGGATCGCATCCAAGAGAATCCTTGATTGGCCAAGGGAGATTGGACACACCGGGAATTTGTCTCCAGGGCCAGAAGGTCTCAGGGTACAACGAGGGATAAATCGGGATCATAATCATAACAGAGAAACATCATAAATCAGAAGATGTTGACAAGTTACAACAGGATTCTTTTTCTTCTTGTAATGGTTGTTCTTCTTCCACCTCTTCTTCTTCTTCTATCTCTTCTTCTTCCACCTCTTCTTCTTCTTCTTCTTCTATCTCTTCTTCTTCCACCTCTTCTTCTTTCCTCTTCCTCCTCCTCCTCCTCCTCCTCTTCTTCTTCTTCCTCCTCCTCCTCCTCCTCCTCCTCCTCCTCCTCCTCCTCCTTCTTCTTCTTCTTCTTCTTCTCCTCCTCCTCCTCCCTCCTCCTCCTCCTCCTCCTCCTCCTCCTCCTCCTCCTCCTCCTCCTCCTCCTCCTCCTCTTCTTCTTCTTCTTCTTCTTCTTCTTCTTCTTCTTCTTCTTCTTCTTCTTCTTCTTCTTCTTCTTCTTCTTCTTCTTCTTCTTCTTCTTCTTCTTCTTCTTCTTCTTCTTCTTCTTCTTTTATATCGATCATCAGATATTGGCAGTCATGTTGGCCACCCTATTTTGATCAACAGCCACACGAAAAAGGCCTGCTGAGTTTTGTCCAAACCGGTCCCTTAGATTTTGGAGCCATGATGTCCTTCTTCTACCTGGACCTCATTGGCCTTCAATCTTTCCCTGGAGGATTAAGTGAAGGATGCCCTATTTTTCCAGGTGTCACATCACATACAACAGGACAGGGAAGGGCAACAAGGACAAAAGGTAAGGAAGGTAACAAGAGAGCCAGTTTTGTCAAGCGATTAAGGAATGAGGCTAAAAACCAGAGTTTCTTGCCCAACAACAGGGGAGCCAGTTCTGCAGTCTTAGCTCAACTAAAAACACCAGGTTAGGGAAGGCTGTTAGGAAGATGAAAGGAAAGAGTTTTTCTTGTGACGTTCCCCAAACACAAATTTTTATGATCTAAGGCAGGGATCCCCAAACTTGGCAACTTTAAGACTTGTGGACTTCAACTCCCAGAATTGGATCAAAGTACAATATAAATTTTAAAATAAAATTTGGGATATATAAAATGATGGAATAAATAGTTTAGTCATGGATGATTAATAACTGATAAATATATAAGCATATGTTAGTTTGACAATGTGAAATTTATATAAACTGTGAGCAATGACTATGAAAGGATAGCACAAAAGATTCGTAACCAGCTGACACACTGTATGTATATAAAATGGAAGATGGTTTTATGTTTTTTTATGTTTTGTTTGTATATGTTTGTCTTAAAAAATAAAAACTTTTAAAAAAAAGACTTGTGGACTTCAACTCCCAGAATTCTGGGAGTTGAAGTCCAAAAGTCTTAAAGTTGCCAAGTTTGGAGACCTCTGATCTAAGAACATAAGATGTAAGAACTTGGAACTCTGCCTCAAGACATTTTCTTGATCATACAGTTTTCTGTAGAACCCGTGGACTTTATTTTATTTTATTTTTTGCTCTCATTTTGACACTGTAGAATTCCCTTCTCACCTTGCAATTTGCTTATCAATTTCTTCTCTTTCTCCTTTTTTCAACTTTTATGTTCATAAAAAGACAAAGATGTCCCAGGGAAATAAAGAGACCAACATCATAAACAGGTTTATTAACAATGGCTTTTGAGAAGCCATCGGTTAGCATCCTCTGACAATTTAAAAAAAAAGTTAATTTGCAAGAATTCATTCATTCATTCATTCATTCCTTATTTATGTCCTCTTACCAAGTCAAACTGCATCTCCTCTCCTAATCTTTATAGTGCTGTGCTCATGTCCTTCCCACATTTATTAACATCCACAATATTAATATATTTAATATTCTGCCTGCTGAGCAGTGAGCCAGTTATCCTTAAATTGCCCTTCACCATTAGATATTGGACTTTTTCTGCAAAATTTACATTCGCGTTGGCTAAGTTGTTGCCTTGCAGACAGGTTAGACTTCCAGAATTCCCAGCCAGCTGCCTAGGAATGTTGGTGACTCATTTGAACACATTTGAAAAACACCAGCTGGGCAAGGCTTGTCTCTACTATTGAGATCTTATTATTTACAGAACCAAAGTTTCATTTTCAGGGTCAGAGGCTCTGGGCAACCTTAATTCTCTGTTTATGTATTTTGGGCAGATTTTCCTCCAGTCAAGAACAGATTGAAACCTCCTAAAACTTTTAGAAAGCTTTCTTTAACTATTCCGGAGGTTATTGGCTGGATCTAGTGCCCATACAGAGCAATTTATTTGCAGGCTACAATTGCTTAATCAGGCACATACTGAGGGTTTGGAATAATTTCAGGAGGCTGGCTAACTCCAGGATTTTCAATCAGGGGCTTCTGAATCATGCAGATAAATCAGATCCAGGATGTAAATGATCGGCTAGGAATGGTGGCCCCGAAATATGCAACCCTGAAGTAAAGACAAGGATAGAGAAAGCATGGAAAAATGGGAAAGCTCTTCTGTACTCACGACATCAGCCTAAGATTGAAAACCAGGCTTGTCAGATGCACCATCTTTTCTCTCCTGCTCTACAGAATGGAGAGTTTGATTGTTTGTTTGGTTATTAGAATTTGTCAAACAAAAATGAGAACAAGAATAAAAGATGGCTGGTCTCAGACAGAAAGCCACCTGAAGCATTTGAAATGTGGATTTACAAGCAGCTGCTACGGATAACTTGGGTTGACAAAATCAGAAGTGAGGAGGTGATAAGTTGCCTGGGAAAGCCAAGGGAAATCATCAAAACCATTAAAAAGCCAAAGTTAGAATATTTCAGATATGGGATGTGACACTCGGAAAAATAGGACATCCTTCACTTAATCCTCCAGGGAAAGATTGGAGGCAAATGAGGTCCAGGCAGAAGAAGAATATCATGGCTCCAAAATCTAAGGGATTGGTTTGGACAAAACTCAGCAGCACTTTTTTGTGTGGCTGTTGATAAAAATAGGATGGCGAGCATGATTGGCAATGTCTGTTGATGGATACGGAATAATAATAATAATAATAATAATAATAATAATAATAATAATAATAATAATAACAACAGGAGGAGGAGGAGGAGGAGGAGGAGGAGGAAAGAAGAGGTGGAAGAAGAGGTGGAAGAAGAGGTGGAGGAGGAGGAGGAGGAAGAAGAGGAGGAGGAGAGGAGGAGAAGAGAAGAAGAAGAAGAAGAAGGAGGAGGAGGAGGAGGAGGAGGAGGAGGAAGAAGAAGAAGAGGAGGAGGAGGAGGGAGGAAGAGGAAAGAAGAAGAGGTGGAAGAAGAAGAGATAGAAGAAGAAGAAGAAGAAGAGGTGGAAGAAGAAGAGATAGAAGAAGAAGAAGAGGTGGAAGAAGAACAACCATGACAAGAAGAAAAAGAATCCTGTTGTAACTTGTCAACATCTTCTGATTTATGATGTTTCTCTGTTATGATTATGATCCCGATTTATCCCTCGTTGTACCCTGAGACCTTCTGGCCCTGGAGACAAATTCCCGGTGTGTCCAATCTCCCTTGGCCAATCAAGGATTCTCTTGGATGCGATCCATCTAAGAGCTAAGTGAGGCCCCGAATTGTAGGTTGTATCCCAGCTGCCGTGGAGAGAAGCAATGAGGATTTGGGGCTCCTTTGAGGCGGGGAGTCTCTTAGCGCAGCCCAGAATGGGGTCCCCCTTCCTTCAAGGAGCCAAAGCCGCGCAGAACTCTCCAAGGTCCTGACCGATGGCTACTTCAGTCAAAAGCCTGCTCCTCTCTCCCGAGCGGCGTGGTGGCCTAGAGGTGAACCGAACTGCCTTGTGTGGGGAGGCTCAAGGTTCGATCCTAGGTAGCGGCAGATGTTTCTCTCTCCCTTGGGCGCAAACTCAAAAAACCTCTGCTGCGAACGCCACGTGGTGTCAGGAAGGGCATCCGGCCAGTGCGCGCCCAGACTGTGGCAGCATCCGGCCAGTGCACCCAGACGGTGGCGGCATCCGCTCGGCTCCATCAGGAAGGGCATCCGGCCAGTGCGCGCCCAGACTGTGGCAGCATCCGGCCAGTGCACCCAGACGGTGGCGGCATCCGCTCGGCTCCATCAGCCCCCGACTCCACGAGATAAGCGAGTCGTGACAAGGGGAGTTTTTTTTCCTACTTTGTGGGGGGAGGGGAGTCTATTTTATGAGCTTGGACCTGAAGAGACCTTTGACCAGCTCTTTTTGCCCACAGTCCAGGCCGTCAATTTCTCTGGCCAACCTCAGGTATCCATAGAAAGGGGGAACCCACCAATCGTGGAGCCCAACTCACACCAACCCAAGGAGAATTATGCAGAGATTTACATTGACAGAATTACAGAATAACAAGAGTTGGAAGGGACCTTACAGGTCTTCTAATCCAACCCCCTGGTCAAGCAGGACACCCTAGGCTATTCTCACCAATGGCTGTCCAAACTCTTCTTAAGAAGGATTTAGGGCAGTGGGGTCTTCAAACTTGACAGCTTTAAGACTTGGGGACTTCAACTCCCAGAATCCCTCCTCCAGTCATATTAGCTTGGGAATTCTGGGAGTTGAAATCCAAAAGTCTTAAACTTGCCAAGTTTGAAGACCCTAGATCTATCTATTCTATCTATTCTATCTCTCTCACTTTCTCTCTATCCTACCTCTCTATCTATTCTACCTACCTACCTACCTATCTATCTACCTATCTATTCTATCTATCTTTCTCTCTCCCTCCATCTATCTATTCTATCTATCTCTTTCTTTCTATCTATTCTACCTCTCTTTCTCTATCTATTCCAGGGGTCTTCAAACTTGACAGCTTTAAGACTTGTGGATTTCAACTCCCAGAATTTCTCTTCCAATCATATTAGCTCGGGAATTCTGGGAGTTGATGTCCACAAGTCTTAAACTTGTAAAGTTTAAAGACCCTTGGTTTAGGGCAAAAGACAAGGCATTTGATGATAATATAACCCAAAGAGAAATACAACTTGTCTCAACGCAGAAGTAAAGTCTGCTATCTATTGATGAGTATTTTCAAAGCCACAAAGCTTCCATGTTTCTACCTTACAGCTACCTTCTGCACAGGGTTGGGGTCTCAACCAATGCTTTGTGCCCCTTCCTGTGCTAAAATCCAGGCTTTGGAGTTTGCCTGGAAGCTCACCGGATGCAGCATGCAGGT
>NC_142015.1:2477500-2532500 GCF_049901735.1 Notechis scutatus | reverse complement strand
TGGCCCGAACTTGGCATCTTTTAACAGGGGAATTCTAGGAGTTAAAAGTCCACAAGTCTTAAAGACGCCAAGGTTGGACATCACTGTATTACACCGAATAAACAGAGGGGAAGGGTTGGAATTAAAACTGCCCAGGGAATAAATTTTGCAATGAGTAGGATCCAACCAGTTCAATTTGTCTTGACTTCTCTTCCAAGGTCGAGTAAAAAGGTAGGCGATAGGAGTTGACTGATAGAGCCTGTCCAGAAATACTTCAGAGAACAAGGTGGCAATCTCCAATTATTGCATCCTTTCCCCTTATTT
The DNA here is from genome assembly GCF_049901735.1 of Notechis scutatus. NCBI lineage: Eukaryota > Metazoa > Chordata > Lepidosauria > Squamata > Elapidae > Notechis > Notechis scutatus. Next base: position 2,532,197 of record NC_142015.1, on the reverse strand, counting down.
GTTCCCTAAAAACGGAGCCCAACTTTCTGGGACGTGTCTGAAAAGGGCAGGGAAGCTCATGAGAAGATTGAGGAGCTGAAGACCACTCTTAAAAGAGCTTGTCTTCATATGCAATCTCTCAGTTGCTTCCATGTTTTCATTACCCAATGGATGTCATTTAATCAGGATTCCCTGCCAAGAATGCAGCTCCTGCTGGTGTCATGAATAATCTCTGACCAACTAGTCGTCTTTGGCTGTCATTCTTGATAGCTAGTGACTCGCCTGAGCCTCAGGATCTTCTCCAATGACTCTAATGAGTTTTCAAGAGCTCAAAACTCTTGAATGATGTGCTCTTTTTTATATTTGATAGTGTGTATTTTATAGTGTGTATTTATCCAGTCCAGAGGTAACCATTTATTCAAAAGCATTTTGTTGAAGTCACTCCTTGATCCAATGCTCCCTCCTCCCACTCAGCTTCACAGAAAAAAAAAGAATTGGAAGGGACCTTGGAGGTCTTCTAGTCCGGCCACCTGCTCAAGCAGGAGACCCTATTCCAGAGGTCTCCAAACTTGGCAACTTGAAGACTCGTGGGCTTCAACTCCAAGAATTCTGGGAGTTGATGTTCACGAGTCTTAAAGTTGCCAAGTTTGAGGACCCCTGCCTTATACCATTTCAGACAAGTGACTGTCCAGTCTCTTCTTAAAAGCCTCCAGTGAAGGAGCAGCCACAACTTCTGGTGGCCAGCTGTTCCACTGATTAATTGTCCTTACTGTTAGGATTTTTCTCCTGAGTTCCAGATTGTTTCTCTCCTTGATCAGTTTCCATCTTCTTGTTCTATATCTTGCCCATATCTTTCTTCCTAAGCTGGGGGCAGTCTTCAAACAACACCTTAGGATGTCATCCCTCCTGGGAAATCAATTTGGTCCTAGGGTACCACTGGGAAGCAAAGATGATGCTTATCTATGGGTTTGCCATAGTCCAGTTTCCTGGGCAAATCTATCCTTGAAAGATAACTTTGAAAATGAATGAGAATCGGCCAGGAGGGGAAGCCAGTTGGATGATAAGTGCAATAAACGTTCTGCAGAAGAAGAGGTTGCCACCACTCTGTTGTTGGGTTGCATTTTTGTTTATTTAATGTGTATCTTGTCCCTTCCCAAAGACTCTGGGTAGATAATATCAGGGGTGGGATTCAAATTTTTAACAACTGGTAATGTGGGCGTGGCTTAGGTGGGCGTGACTTGGTGATCATGTGACTGGGTGGACGTGGCTTGGTGGTCATGTGACTGGGTGGACGTGGCTTGGTGGTCATGTGACTGGGTGGACGTGGCTTGGTGGTCATGTGACTGGGTGGACATGGCTTGGTGGTCATGTTATTGGCTGGGCGTGGTCAACTCAATATCACTCACATCGAGGCATGCATCTCCTCGCTCGGCCTTTGAAGACTATGGGGATGCTGCAACAGTTGTAAGTGTGAAAAATAGTCATAAGTCACTTTTTTCAGTGCCATTGTAACTTTGAATGGTCACTCCACACAAGCAAAGGACCAGCAAAGGAGGGGAAAAAATCCAGAGAAGTTCCTGAGACAGGAAGTCTAGTCCTGCCAAGAATGTAATAAGGGTTAACGGCGAGGCAGTTTCTGTAAGCAACACCAGAATGTTTCCTTCCTGCCTTCCTTACAGGATTAGGCCAGTAATTTCTTCTAACAACCGGTTCTCTGAACTGCTTAGAATGTTAACAACCCATTCTAGCGAACAGGTGCGAACTGGTAGAATCCCACCCCTGGATAATATTCATAAACATCCTATTGTTGGATATATATTAAACCTGTGGTCTCCAACCTTTTCAGCTCAGCGGATTGGTAGAAGCGGCACCGGCAGCTATGACATTGAAGAATGGGTTGGGGGTTGGAGAGGGAATAGTTTTGCATGTGCACCGTTTTAAAAAATGCAGCTTCACGCACGTTTGCCCTGGTTCTCAACAGGATGTTTTAAACAGTAACTGTCTATCAAGCTGAAGCATGCACGGAATGGCCATCGAGATACATGGCAGTTGTGTTTCCTCAGTCTGGCCAGGCTGCAGGATGATTGGCAGGGATGCCCATGGGTGAATGTGTGTGTTTGTGTAATAATAAAGTCAAAGTTGAAGAAAGAAAAGGAGAGAGAGAGAGAGAGAGAGAGAAAGTGACAGAAAGAGAAAGAAAAAGAGAGGAAAGAGAAAAGAGAAAAAGAAAGAAAAAGAGAAAGAGAGAAAGAGAAAAAGAGGAAGAAAGTGAGAGAAAAAGAGAAAAGAAAGCGAGAAAGAAAGAGAAAAGAAAAAGAAAAAAAGAGAGGGAAAAAAGAGAGAGAGACAGAAAAAGAGAGAGAGAGGAAAGAAAGAGAAAAGAAAAAAGAGAAAAGAAATAAAAAGAAAGAGAAAAGAGAAAGAAAGTGAGAGAAAAAGAGAAAAGAGAAAAAAAAGAAAGTGAGAGAAAGGAAGAAAGAAAGAGAAAAGAAAGAAAAAAGAGAGGGACAGAAAGAGAAAGAAAGAGGAAAGAAAGAGAAAAGAAAAAGAAAAGAGAAAGAGAAAAGAAAGTGAGACAAAGGAAGAAAGAAAGAGAAAAAGAGAAAAGAAAAAAAGAGAGAGAGAGAGAAAAAAAAGAGAGAGACGTAGGATTTTCTTGTGCCTCCTCTGGGTGGTAATTGGCTTAGCAGTCATAGTGGTGGAAGAAGAGGGATACAACTCCCTTGGTTGTGAAGCCTTACTTCTGAATTGTAACCAGCTCTTAGCTACACAAATGAGGAGGAATAATTCTGAATGAAAAAAACAAAACAAAAAACGAGGACAGACACCTAGTTATTACACTGCTTTGTGTTTTTGGCAAGCGAGAGGGAGCTCGGTTGTAACTCTGGGGAGGTGGCAGATTTTTTTCTAGTTGTAAAATTAGTTCCTGCAAGGCTGAGTTGTAACGTTGCACCACATTTACTTTTCTGATGGCCATTATCGCTTTCCTTGCATCTTAAAAATAAGGAATCTTCCTTCAAAGATCTGGTGTGTTATTTATCACAATTTTACATGGCTGCCAATCTCACTCAAGTCGACCCAGGTAGTCCTCAACCTACAACAGTTTCATTTAGTGACCCTTCAAAGATGCAACAACCCTAAAAAAAGTGAGTTACGGCCATTTTTCACACTTTACAACCGTCGCAGCCTCCCCATGGCCACATGATCAAAATTCAGACCCTTGGCAACTAACTCATATTTATGATGGTTGCGCCATGTGAGCTTCTGACGAGCAAAGTCAACGGGGATGCTAGATTCACTTAACAACAATGTAACTAACTTAACCGCTACTGTGATTTACTTAACAATGGTGGCAAGAAAAGTCTGTAAAATGGGGCAAAGCTCACGTAACAAATGTTTCACTTAGCGATGGAAATGTTGGGCTCCATTGGGGTCATCAATCAAGGATTACCTGCATTGCAAAGAAATATAAACAGCCAGTTAATAACCAATAACGGAAATGTGGTTCTAAGCAGGGGACCTACTATCTTATCTGGTGGAGCTGCCCAAAAGCAAAAAAAAAATGTTGGCAGAAAATTAGAAATTGGCTTGAAGAAATGACAAAAGTTAAAACTGAATGGAAACCAGAAATATTTTTATTAGGGATTCTAAAACAAAAAAGTAGTAAAAAAATATTATATATTATACAGTACTTCACATATTAACAGCAGCAAGGCCTGCCTTTGCCCAAAATTGGAAATGGGAAAATACTCTCCCCCTGACTTCATGATTATAAAATTTTTTTTGTAATGAGCAGAAATGGACAGGTTATCAATGGAACTTAAAAACAAAGAGGAGTCAGAATATTATGAGATTTGGAATTTTTTGTATCGTTGGTTGGAAGGTAGATATGAAAGGAACAAAACTAAGTCAAATAAAAAGGTATGACAGAAATTAGTAACATTACATGCAACTATGTTTGTAATATATAATTAGATGAAACTTTGTGTTATATGTTAAAGTAATAAGTGTGAATGATTTATTCTACATAATTCGAGAGATGAGTCAGATTGAGTGAACACTGTCTTGCTTATGTTGCGGCAAGCGGAATGTTTGGTTTTATTGTATTTGTATAAGTTCGTTTAATGAAGTATTTTTCTAAATTAAAAAACAAAAAAACAAATAACCTAAGTCAAAACAGGATTGTGAGACTTGTATTTAGATCTGCTAAAGGGGTTGCAGAAGACAGACGGAAAACGAAGCATCTAAAAGAATTGTTAGAAAGACAGGTGGCTTTTCCTACTGTAACTCATGAACAAAACCCACGAAAATGCATACCTGGTTAGAGAAAATGATAAAGCAACATACAGATTTAAAACTAGAACTATTTTTGTTAAGTGTACTACCTGAAAAATAGGATAAAGGGGTGTTATATTTAATATTACATGTTACATCATATTACCAACAGCAGCAAGAATTGTATTGGCACATTGGGAAAATGAGGGGATTCCGACAGATGAAAATATAATTCAAAAAAATTCAAACATAATTTAAAAAATTTAAAAAAATATTATAAATGCAGAAATAGATAGGATAACGTTAAAGATAAAGGAGAAAGAGGATGCAGAATATTTTCTAACATGTGATTTGTTTTACAAATGGTTAGACAACAAAGGTAGAAATTAGAAGTTGGAAGAATGCTACTGTTTATGAGTAAATATTGTTATTAGTACTGATATTGTGTGTAAGTTGACTCAAACAATGCACTGTATATTAAGCGCGTATGTGTAATAAATAAAAGTGTACAAATAAATCTATTTTAAAAAAAGCAAAAAACAAAACCAAAATGTTTCTCAGATTTCTGGGGAAACATTCCAGGCATTTCTTCCCCAAAATAAAATTTATAATGGAGCCAAGTTGGGCTATTTAGGAGCTCCAGATGTTGTTTAGTTCAGGGGTCTCCAACCTTGGCCACTTTAAGACTTGTGGACTTCAATTCCCAGAATTCCTCAACCAGCAAGGCTGGCTGAGGAATTCTGGGAGTTGAAGTCCACAAGTCTTAAAAGTGGCCAAGGTTGGAGACCCCTGGTTTAGGGGTCTTTAAACTTGACAGCTTTAAGACTTGTGGACTTCAACACCCAGAATTCCTCTTCCAGTCATGTTAGCTCAGGAATTCTGGGCGTTGAAGTCCACAAGTCTTAAAAGTTGCCAAGTTTGAAGACCTTTGGTTTAGATAATCAACCAACTGAAGTCTGGTGAACATCTGGAGTGGTTTCTATGAAGGGTAGTACGTTCCTAATTGGGCTCTACTTGTATCAATGGAGCCTTGTTGTGGAGTGTTGTAGACGTGGGGTTGAGAAGCTGTGGAGCATTGCTTGAAGTGTCTTTGGCAAGATGCAATCAACACCAAGTGTGTGTCTTGCTCTGATGGTCCTTATCGGTGGTGAACAGCTGTCAACTTTTCGGTGAAGGGCCCCCAGCGAGGACAAAACTGACGTTGTTGAGTTGGTCTTTAGAAGAATGTGAGATAACGGCATGTTAGTAAAGACCTACCCAAGTCTGCTACTCCCAATCGTGGGAGGGGAGAACTTTCTCCAAAGAGAGCACTGTTCTGTAACTATGAGAGAATGGGGTAGGCAGTCTCACAAGCTGCCACATCTTCTTGGGACAAAGGATTTTTTCTGAATCGAGGTCTCCTCCCAGGCCAGTGACTTCTGCTACATACCCTTTGACAAATGGGTCGGGTTTTGTAGCTATATAGAATAGAATAAGAGAGTTGGAAGGGACCTTGGAGGTCTTCTAGTCCAACCCCCTGCTTAGGCGGGAAACCTTACACCATTTCAGGCAAATGGTTATCCAGTCTCTTCTTCAAAACTTCCAGTGTTGGAGCATTCACAACTTCTGGAGGCAAATTGTTCCATTGATTAATTGTTCTCACTGTCAGTAAATTCCTCCTTAGTTCTAAGTTGCTTCTCTCCTTGATTAGTTTCCACCCGTTGCTTCTTGTCCTGCCTTCGGGTGCTTTGGAAAATAGCTTGACTCCCTCTTCTCTGTGGCAGCCCCTCAAATATTGGAAGACCGCTATCCTGTCTCCCCTGGTCCTTCTCTTCAGTAGACTAGCCAGGCCCAGTTCCTGCAACCGTTCGTTGTATGTTTTAGCCTCCAGTCCCCTAATCACCCTGGTTGCTCTTCTCTGTTCTTTTTCTAGAGTCTCCACATCTTTTTTTATAGTGTGGTGACCAAAACTGGATGCCGTAGTCCAATGTTCAGCGGAGATGAGTATAAATGCTCAGCTCATGCCCATGTTACTCAGGGTAGAGGGGTGCAACCTGCAAACCTCTTTGGTCGCCTGATCTTGAAGAGCAAGAGAGCCCCACCATTTATTGTGGTAGTCTCTTCCCTTAGCTTGTGCTCTCGGGAATCCAACCTAGAATTAAGGAGAAATTTTGTGACTGTCAGAACAATGAATCCGTGAAGTGGCTTGCCTGTAGACATTATGGGTGCTCCATCACTGGATATTTTTTTAAAAAAGAGATTGGGCATTTGTCTGACATGGCATAAAGTTTCCTGCCTGGAATAGAATAGAATAGAATAGAATAGAATAGAATAGAATAGAATAGAATAGAATAGAATAGAATAGATGAAGAACAGAATAGAATAGAATAGAATAGATGTTGGATGAAGAATAGAATAGAATAGATGAAGAACAGAACAGAATAGAATAGAATAGAATAGAATAGAATAGAATAGAATAAATGTTGGATGAAGAATAGAATAGAATAGAATAGAATAGAATAGAATAGATGAAGAATAGAATAGAATAGATGAAGAATAGAATAGAATAGAATAGAATAGAATTGAAGAAGAATAGAATAGAATAGAATAGAATAGAATAGAATAGAATAGAATAGAATAGAATAGAATAGAATAGAATAGATGAAGAATAGAATAGAATTGTTCTCACTGTCAGTAAATTTAAGATGAAGAATATAATAGAATAGATGAAGAATATAATAGAATAGATGAAGAATAGAATAGAATAGAATAGAATAGAATAGAATAGAATAGAATAGAATAGAATAGATGAAGAATAGAATAGAATAGAATAGATGAAGAATAGAATAGAATAGAATAGATGAAGAATAGAATAGAATAGAATAGATGAAGAATAGAATAGAATAGAATAGAACAGAATAGAAGAAGAATAGAATAGAATAGAATAGAATAGAATAGAATTGTCCTCACTGTCAGTAAATTTAAGATGAAGAATAGAATAGAATAGAATAGATGAAGAATATAATAGAATAGATGAAGAATAGAATAGAATAGAATAGATGAAGAATAGAATAGAACAGAATAGAATAGAATAGAAGAAGAATAGAATAGAATAGAATAGAATAGAACAGAATAGATGAAGAATAGAATAGAATTGTTCTCACTGTCAGTAAATTTAAGATGAAGAATAGAATAGAATAGAATAGAATAGAACAGAATAGAAGAAGAATAGAATAGAATAGATGAAGAATAGAATAGAATAGAATAGAACAGAATAGAATAGAAGAAGAATAGAATAGAATAGAATAGAATAGAATAGAATAGAATAGAATAGAATAGATGAAGAATAGAATAGAATTGTCCTCACTGTCAGTAAATTTAAGATGAAGAATAGAATAGAATAGATGAAGAATAGAATAGAATAGAATAGAATAGAATAGAATAGAATAGAATAGATGAAGAATAGAATAGAATAGAATAGAATAGAATAGAATAGAATAGAATAGAATAGAATAGAATAGAATAGAATACCTTTATTGTCATCGCATTCCACGAATACAATGTAATTTGAAAGGTCCCTTCCAACTTCTTGTTATTCTGTTCATGGCAAAAGGGCTCAAACGCTCAGTATCCTTGTTGCGTGTACCTGATAGAGCTACAGAATTGGTTTATTTTTTGCTTCCAATAATTTATCCAGTAGCAGTTGTCACAGACTGACATCTTTATAAGTTTTTGGCCTTGAATTGAGTGCAACTAACTTCATTTTGCTTCGTTTCCTGAACAAAACCTCTGCCGATTTTATATTTTACAAGTCCTTGGAGGAAACTATTCCTTTAATGGTTTCAGCTACTCTGTCAAGCGTCAAACGCCACGCTCGATAGTAACAGCGGTCTACCTTTTCATGTCGAACCTAACACGGTCTCTTTTTGTGTGTGTGTGTCTGCCAAAAGCCGTAATGGATTGGTGCTTGCTGTGCAATCCAGGTTTCAGGGGCCGAAGAAAAGGGGGCACGGCACACAGCCGACCTCAAGGAAGGACTGATGCTATTAAAGTCTTAGTAAGGGATCCAGGGAGGGGAGGTGGCAGGTTGTGTAATGCGACACTGAAACAGAGCCGTTAAAAACTGCTGATGCCATGGGCCTGTGTGACCATGAGGGGGCAGTGTTGAACGTGTTTGCGCTTGGGGAGTTTAGCATTGGAGATGCTCGCTTGGACCCACAATAGATATAACTCCAAGCTGTGTTTGTCTGAAAACGGAACATGGCAGCTTCTTTATAGTTGAGGGGAGAATACTGTTAGATAGGACATGTGGGCAAAGGCCCCCCACCACAACAACTGAGAGCAGGACCTTTTCTTGAATTTCATCGTAGGATTTAGCCTCCAGATTGATCCCCTTGCCCTCTCCTTATCATCTACAATATTTATATTATCTGCGGATCAACCTCCTTCTCAATCTTTGCTGCTCTTCGTTGCGTGCTTTCTAGGGTCTGTGCAGCTTTTTTTAAAAAAGTATTCTGGTCATCACGATGCCCCAAAAACGGTAATGAGACCCCCCCGAAAGAGTGCAGAAAAGAGATTTAGGAGGCTAAAAGGTATAAAGTACGGTTGCAGGAACTGGGTCAGTGGTGATATTCAGCAGGTTCGGACCAGTTCTGGAGAACCGGTAGTGGAAATTTTGAGTAGTTTGGAGAACCGGCAAATCCTACTTCTGACTGGCCCCACCAACCCCATCTCTTCTCCAGAGCCGATCATGTCTCCAAAGGGAGACCCTGCGACATTGCAATGGTCATAAATATAAACCAATGGTCACGCATTCAAATGCAGATCACGGTAACCAGGGTGGGAGGCTGAAATGGTCATAACTGTGAAAAATGGTCCTTTTTTCAGTGCTGTTTCACTTCCAAGTGGTCCCTAAGCAAACTGTTGTAAGTCAAAGACGACCTGAAGTGGAAGATTGCTACTGGGTCCCACCCCATCCTCCTCTTCTGTGAGGCTAGGATATACCCAGTTCTCCTAACCAGGCCATTCCTGGAGACACCTGGGATGCAGATATTAGTTAAAGGTAAAACTTCCCCTCACACATCCATGCTAGTCGTTTCTGGCTCTAGGGGGCGCTGGTCATCTCCATTGCAAAGCCAAAGAGCCACCGCTGTCCGAAGACGTCTCCATGGCCATGTGGCCGGCATGACTTAAACGCCTTCGAAGGCGCACAGAAGGCTCTTCCCTTCCCACCAAAGGGATCCCTATTTTTCTACTTGCATTTTTTTTTTTTACATGCTTTCAAAATTGCTCAGTTGGCAGAAGCTGGGACAAATCACGGAAGCTCCCTCCACAAGATGCAGCGCTAGGGATTTGAACCGCCAAACTGCCAACCTTTCTGATCAACAAGCAATCCAGCCCTTCTTCCTTTAAAAAAAAATATTATTTTAGATCCATTGCACCCTTGCCACTGCTGGGTATTGCTGGTTGCCAAAGGGCCACTGGAGCTTACTCAAGTTTGTTGCCTTTTCGCCCTTGTTAGCGGAAGGAGCTGGCAAATCTCTTGGGCCAACTCCGGTGTTGACGGCAGAGTTCCCTGCCCAGGCCTCCCTTTCCCCTGTGGCGCTGGCACCTGCCCCTCCCCCCTGGCAGTTTGTTGCAGGGAGGAAGGCAGAGAGCTATTAAATATCCCTCCTGACATAATGATGGGCGAGAGAAGGGAAGAACACAATCCATTAGCATCTGGCTCACCCTGCAGTAGCAGCAGCCACAGTAGCTGTGGCAACGGGAGGGAAAGCGCCTGTATCTTTAGGTAGGATGCGATGTAACTTTCTGGCTCGCCCAAAAGTGGGGACTAGCGAAGGAAGGAAGGAAGGAAGGAAGGAAGGAAGGAAGGAAGGAAGGAAGGAAGGAAGGAAGGAAGGAGAGAGGATTGATCGGGTTTCCGCTCAGGCTACTGGACCATGACAGCACGGCACAGCAAGTCCTATCCAGACACGGCGGTTGTGAGTATCCACCCAGGCTGTGAGAACAACGCCCCAGTCCCTGTTCTTCGCTTGGGAGTGTCGGGTTGTCTTTCCAAAAGCTTCTGCCCTTTGCAAACCAGCTGGGGAATTCTGGGAGTTGATGTCCACAGGTCTTAAAAGTTGCCAAGGTTGGACACCTCGGGTGTAGAATGTTCCAGGGGTTGTGTGTTATTGGCTTGGGGGCTTAACTCAGGGTCTACTCCAACAGCCTTCTCAGGTGGACAACAACGTAAGGGAACCTGCCCGTGAAACATGTCTTCAGTGGCATTTTGGGGTGATTATCAGCCCCTCTCTTTCCTTTGGACATTCGTTCTCCCCTAAATTGCTTCTGCAGTGCTTTATCAAAGGTGGTTTGTTGCAGGAACTCAGTGACAAAATCATGAAAATAGCCCTTTAGCAAAATGTGCGAACCCGAGCGTCATGTGCGTTTGTGTATGTAGATGAGTGTGATGTCTCCCTTCTTTGCCTTGTACCTGTCTTCTCAATCGAAAGCTCTTCCTGCTGCCAACCCTGATGCTTTTGTTGGATTTTGTTTGTGCAACACATTCAACTGAAATATTGATAAGAGCGGTGGTTGAATTGGCGTCCTCATTTTGGTTAGTTTTGATGGCATATTTTTGGTATGGTTACCAAAGTGCCAGTAGAAGAAAATATATGTAGCTAAGGGTTGAATCGGTGCTCTCTGAGTTTGGTGGTTTTCTTGCGGATGTTTCATTAACCAACTAGGTAACGTCACCAAGGCTAGAAGGGAGTCGGGTTAGAGGAGGAGGGGTGGAGGAATGGGGGTTCCTTGGTGCTTTCTGAGCTTGTGGTTTTCTTGCAGACATTTCATTACCCAGCTAGGTAACATCATCAGTGCTAGGAGGGAGTGGGGTTGGAGGAGAAGGAGAAGGAGAAGGAATGGAGGTTTCTTCCTCTCTGAGCTTGTGGTTTTCTTGCAGACATTTCATTACCCAGCTAGGTAACATCATCAGTGCTAGGAGGGAGTGGGGTTGGAGGAGAAGGAGAAGGAGGAGGAATGGGGGTTTCTTCCTCCCTGAGCTTGTGGTTTTCTTGCAGACATTTCATTACCCAGCTAGGTAACATCATCAGTGCTAGGAGGGAGTGGGGTTGGAGGAGAAGGAGAAGGAGGAGGAATGGGGGTTTCTTCCTCTATGAGCTTGTGGTTTTCTTGCAGACATTTCATTACCCAGCTAGGTAACATCATCAGTGCTAGGAGGGAGTGGGGTTGGAGGAGAAGGAGAAGGAATGGAGGTTTCTTCCTCCCTGAGCTTGTGGTTTTCTTGCAGACATTTCATTACCCAGCTAGGTAACATCATCAGTGCTAGGAGGGAGTGGGGTTGGAGGAGAAGGAGAAGGAGGAGGAATGGTGGTTTCTTCCTCTCTGAGCTTGTGGTTTTCTTGCAGACATTTCATTACCCAGCTAGGTAACATCATCAGTGCTAGGAGGGAGTGGGGTTGGAGGAGAAGGAGAAGGAGGAGGAATGGGGGTTTCTTCCTCTCTGAGCTTGTGGTTTTCTTGCAGACATTTCATTACCCAGCTAGGTAACATCATCAGTGCTAGGAGGGAGTGGGGTTGGAGGAGAAGGAGAAGGAGGAGGAATGGGGTTTCTTCCTCCCTGAGCTTGTGGTTTTCTTGCAGACATTTCATTACCCAGCTAGGTAACATCATCAGTGCTAGGAGGGAGTGGGGTTGGAGGAGAAGGAGAAGGAGGAGGAATGGGGTTTCTTCCTCTCTGAGCTTGTGGTTTTCTTGCAGACATTTCATTACCCAGCTAGGTAACATCATCAGTGCTAGGAGGGAGTGGGGTTGGAGGAGAAGGAGAAGGAGGAGGAATGGCGGTTTCTTCCTCTCTGAGCTTGTGGTTTTCTTGCAGACATTTCATTACCCAGCTAGGTAACATCATCAGTGCTAGGAGGGAGTGGGGTTGGAGGAGAAGGAGAAGGAGGAGGAATGGGGGTTTCTTCCTCTCTGAGCTTGTGGTTTTCTTGCAGACATTTCATTACCCAGCTAGGTAACATCATCAGTGCTAGGAGGGAGTGGGGTTGGAGGAGAAGGAGAAGGAGGAGGAATGGCGGTTTCTTCCTCTCTGAGCTTGTGGTTTTCTTGCAGACATTTCATTACCCAACTAGGTAACATCATCAGTGCTATGGTTACAAAAACTGTCCGCCAGAAAATGGGGAAGGAAGGATGCACACACACACAAAAAACCCTAGTGCTTTGCTTATACAGGAGTGACTTCCATCTTGAGTTTTTTTGATCTCCCCATGTGGACACCCCCATTATGTGTGTTGGATAAACCCAGCCCGCTGTTTATTTACATCCTGGGGGAACCAAGAAAAACTGGCTAACTAAATTAAGTACATTGTACAAAGAGCTCATCCATTGGGGGTAGTTTACTAATCGGGGCCCCCTGCATGTTGTTATTAAAAGCATGGATTAATAGGATGGCGAGAGAAGCTGGGATGTTTATGGAGGAAAAACTCCCGTTTTGACTTACTTTAGGCTAACTTTATGGTCACTTTAACTGTACGCTAATCAGCATACATTAGAATGGAATTCCGTTGCATTTTTCAACCTGGCACCCTTTGCTGGCTAAGGACACTGTTGTGAGGTTGGGATGTTAAATGGCTGCCTTCGCTAATGAAAGTGTGTGTGTGTGTGTGTGTGTGTGTGTGTGTGTGTGTGTTGCATTAGCAAACCATCTTTCAGAGAGCCTCTCCAAATATCTCAGAAAAGAAAGCAAAATAGGAGCTGAATATAAAAACCAAGCCTCATCTTCCGGAGCTGGGTGGAGCAACTGCAGCTGTTTGTGTGCAAGGATTATTCAGAAATGGTTTTGTTTTTTTCTAGACCTAGTGAGTAAGCCAGTTTGCCATTGCTAAGATTGACCCGGTCCAACTGTTGTTCAGCCTGGGGCCCCAATCCAGGAAACTGAGGCTGGGACTTCCCAAATCCTCAGCTGGCACGGTGTAGAAGGGTAAATTCCTGTGTTACCACTCAGGAGGCGAAAAGGTCGGAAGAAGGACTAAGCAGTTTGGAATCCCTTTGTTTATATTTTTAAAACCTCTTCTTGGCCGGCTTAGGAGTGTTAAATTATAATTGGATGTGCTATTATTATAAGGCTTATAATTAGGCCCCCCAGTGTTAACAGTTACAAAGATCGTAACAACAATTTTGAGTGGGCCGTTTGAAACTTTCTAACCTAGCAAGCCGTTTCGTTGCATCAAGCTGCATGCAATGAAATTTCATTTTAATGTATGCCGATTGGTTTATATTCAAAGTGACAATAAAATACTGTTCTGTTCTATTCTATTCCTATTCCTATTCCTATTCCTATTCTATTCTATTCTATTCTATTCTATTCTATTCTATTCTATTCTATTCTATTCTATTCTATTCTATTCTATTCTATTCAAATTCTATTCTACTCTACTCTATTCTATTCTAATTCTATTCTATTCTATTCTATTCTATTCTATTCTATTCTATTCTCTATCCCCTATCCTATCCTATCCTATCCTATCCTATCCTATCCTATGCTATCCTATCCTATTCCCCATTCCCCATTCCCTACTCCCTATTCTATTCCCTATTCCCTATATTTTATTCCTATTCCTATTCCTATTCCTATTCCTATTTCAATTCTATTCTATTCTATTCTATTCTATTCTATTCTATTCTATTCTATTCTATTCTATCCCCTATCCCCTATCCTATCCTACCCTATCCTATCCCCCATTCCCTATTCCCTATATTTTATTCCTATTCCTATTCCTATTCCTATTCCTATTTCAATTCAATTCTATTCTATTCTATTCTATTCTATTCTATTCTATTCTATTCTATTCTATTCTATTCTATTCTATTCTATTCTATTCTATTCTATTCTATCCCCTATCCCCTATCCTATCCTACCCTATCCTATCCCCCATTCCCTATTCCCTATATTTTATTCCTATTCCTATTCAATTCTGTTCTGTTCTATTCTTTATTCCATTCTATTCTGTAGTAGCAAAACCAGCAAAATCTGGCAGGGTCTAAGCACCCCCCAAACCTTTGAACAGGCTCAGCTTATTGCAGACTTCCAAGACTGGTGGCTTTCCAGACATGTTCCAGACAGCGGCTGGGGATGATGGGGTTTGTTTGACTAGCTAAGAGCAAAGCTCCTGTAGTTGCCCTGCTCTTTGCTGGACCTTGGAATGTACTTTGTCTACCTGGGCAGGTTTCTCTGATGGACAAGGGGTCAATTACAGGCTGGCGGTTTTGCATGGGAAAAAAAGCCCTCCGTCCTCAACTTACAAACCCAATTGCGTCCAAAATTTCTGTTGCTAAGCGAGACAGTTGTTAAGTGAACGTTGGCCCCTTTTAGACAGGGCCCAACATTGGCACAATTGTTAAATGAATCATTGCAGTTCTTCAGTGAGCAATACGGTTGCTAAGTGAATCTGGATTCTCCAGTGAAGGTCGCAAAACCCTGGGACACTGCAACTGTCATAAGTACATGCCAGTTGCCAGGCGTCTGAATTTCCATCACACGATTGTGGGAGATGCTGCAATGTTCGTAAGTGTGACAAATTGTCATAAGTCACATTTTTCCAGGGCCCCTGTGACTTGGAACAGTCACTGCACAAAAGAATGTACCTCGAGGGCTATCTGGTCATCAGCAAAGGTTGAGAAAAACCTATCTGACGTTCTGCAGATTTAAGGTCTCGGTCACTCAAAGCTTGCTGGGAATTCAGTTTGGGATACCAAGAGAAACATTGCCCAACTCTTTCCCAAATCTACACTGACAAGAAGAGACCTACTGATAATTTCCCAGACTTTTCCAGAAGTGAAAGGAATGGGAGCTTTGGGAACCAGTGGCGGGATTCAAAGATGTTTACCACCGGTTCAATGGGCGTGGCTTGATGGGTGTGCATGTGCACACACGTGCATGCCAAATGCACACTCTGTACAGGCACAGAGGCATTCCAACTCACCTCCTGCAAGCCTGCCTTCTCGCGGTTGCTTCAGCAGCTGCCGCACGGGCAGGACATAAAGGTTACTATGGGAGCCCAGGCAGGCAGATGGGCCCAAGAGCAGAGCAGCTGCTCATCGGCGCTACGGGCTCGGCCAAACCGCGTGGAACCGGTAAAATACCACCACTGTTGGGAACGCAAGGTGGATTGTCAACTAACGAGACTGACTCTTTCCTAAAGCTGACTTAGCAGCGGTTTAGAAAAGTTGTCCCAAACATTTTGGAGGTTGTATAAGGTCACAGCAGGGGTGGGATTCAAATTTTTAACAACCGGTTCTGTGGGCATGGCTTAGGTGGTGGGCGTGGCTTTGTGGTCATGTGACTGGGTGGACATGGCTTGGTGGTCATGTGATTGGCTGGGCGTCGCCAACTCAACATCACTCACATCGAGGCACACATCTCCTCGCCTGGCCTCTCATGACTGTGGGGATGCTGCAACAGTCGTAAGTGTGAAAAACGGTCATAAGTCACCTTTTTCAGTGCCATTGTAACGTTGAATGGTCACTCCACACAAGCAAAGTACCAGCAAAGGAGAAAAAAAACTCCAGAGACATTCCTGAGACAGGAAGTCTAGTCCTGCCAAGAGTGTAATAAGGGTTGACGGAGAGGCAGTTTCTGTAAGCAACACCAGAATGTTTCCTTCCTGCCTTCCTTACAGGATTAGGCCTGTAATTTCTTCTAACAACCGGTTCTCCGAACTGCTTGGAATTTAACAACCAGTTCTAGCAAATAGGTGCAAACTGGTAGAATCCCACCCCTGGGTCACTGCTCATTCACAAATCTCTCCCCTGTGTTCAGTGCCATTTTTTTGTATCCATCTAGTCTTTCTTTCTCGTCTTCTGAAGGCTTTCCTACTGGATCTGACACAGGAAGTCGGTGGCTAAATATAGTGGTGGAATCTTGGTTATCTCCACTTTTGAGAAAAAAAGTGAAAAGAAGAGACGACTTTCTCTTTCTGATGCCTTGGTCCAAGGGGTCAGATCCAGTCTGTTTCTCTTGGGCTGAACAGCAGAAGGATTCAGCCATGCCGGATTTCAGAGCTAAGTCAATGCCAGCTGCTTTGGCTACAAAGTCCATTCCTGAAACTGGCAGCTCTCATTTTTGAGAAGAATTCAAAACAATTTAAGAAAAGAGTCATCGCTCCGTGTTCTTAGACAGCACATCACTTGAAGCCCACTCTTCTTTCTGGTCAAACATTTTTTGCAAGCTCCTGTAGATCTGCAGGTGCATTGAATTTCAGATAACAGATAACAGGTTAACAGAGTTAATATAAAGAAAAGGAAGGGGAAAATATCAAAGTTAGAAGATTCTATTCTATTCTATTCTATTCTATTCTATTCTATTCTATTCTATTCTATTCTATTCCATTCCATTCCATTCCATTCCATTCCATTCCATTCCACTCCACTCCACTCCACTCCACTCTACTCTACTCTACTCTACTCTACTCTGTTCTATAATTCTATTCTATTCTCTATTCTATTCTCTACTCTGTTCTATAATTTATTCTATTCTATTCTCTATTCTACTCAACTCGACTCTGTTCTCTACTCTACTCTACTCTACTCTACTCTACTCTACTCTACTCTACTCTACTCTACTCTACTCTACTCTCTTCCATTCCGTTCTGTTCTGTTCTGTTCTATTCTATTCTAATTTATGTTCATCCTTGTTCTCAATCCCCCTCACCAGCAGTTCTTCCATCCCAATGATCACAAATTCGGACACTTGGCAATTGACTCATCTTTATGACGGTTGCCATGTCCGGGGGGGGAGGGGTCAATAGGTGTGGACCTTCAGAGAGTAAGGAAGATGACCTTGATGGAAGAATCCAGAAGGCCCAGATGATGTTTGGAGGTGGTTCAATCAGACCCCGTTCCCTAATCCACTGATGTATAAGAAGGAGGTGCAACAGAATCAGACGTGCAAGATCCTGTTATTACAGCCAATTTCAATTTAAAAAAGTAGTTTTAGCCTTGCCGTGGAGTTGATTTTTTGGTCTGGTCTACTTGGTGGGACTGGCAAGGACCCACCTGATGTTCATATTCAGGGGCAAACACCTATTTTGTCCAATGTTTTGGCATCTCCTTCCTACCTACCTACCGTCCCTCCTTCCCTCCTCTGTCTCTCTTTCTTCCTCCTCACATAGCAGGCAGCCAAGAGAGACAGAACTGGCTCTTGCCGGAGATCTGAGGAGATCACTTGAAAAAGGTTGCTGAAATCGGGCCAAGGACCTCACCGAGCTGTAAGGGCAGCCACTGGCCCAGCCCTCTTACAGTGAAAGATTCACTTGGCAAATGTGCTTTTTGGCAGCGTGGAAGAAAAACCACCTCTCATCTGTGGGCAGAGAATCTTCTGAGATACACCTACAGGAGTAACTGGTGTAGCACTCCTCTGATTTACTCTCGCGATACTCTTACTGGAATCAGAATGATTTCCAGTAGTTGTTAATGTTCACTTCCAAGAAATGCAGAGATACCAGGAGGAGGCAGGCTGCGGGTGAGCAGGTGGGGAAACCTACAGGTAGTTTTCGATTTACCTACAATATTGAGCTCAATATTAAGCAAAGATTAGATTAGATGAACAGATTTGGAAGGGACCTTGTAGATCATCTAGTCCAGGGGTGTCCAACCTTGGCAACTTGAAGACTTGTGGACTTCAACTCCCAGAGTTCCTCAGCCAGCTTTGCTGGCTGAGGAATTCTGGGAGCTGAAGTCCACAAGTCTTCAAGTTGCCAAGGTTGGACACCCCTGATCTAGTTCAACCCCCTGCCCAAGCAGGAGACCCTACACCATTTCTGACAGATGTCAGTCCAGTCTCTTCTTGAAAGCCTCCAGGGATGAAGCTTCCACAACTTCCGAAGGCAACTTCTGTTCCATGGGTTGATTGTTCTCACTGTCAGAAAGTTTCTCCTTATTTCCAGGTTAAATTTCTCCTTGTTCAGTTTCCATCCATTCTTCCTTGTCTGGCCTTCAGGTGTCTTGGAAAATAGCATGACCCCCTCCTCCTCTCTGTGGCAGCCCCTCAAATGTTGGAAGACTGCTATCCTGTCTCCCCTGGTCCTTCTCTTCCCTAGACTAGCCAAACCCAGTTCCTGCAACCGTTCATTGTATGTTTTAGTCTCCAGTCCCCTCATCATCCTGGTTGCTCTTCTCTGCACTCTTTCTAGAGTCTCAACATCTTTTTTATAGTGTGGTGACCAAAACTGGATGAAGTACTCTAGCTGTGGTCTTACTAATGCTTTATAGTGTGGTGTTAATACCTCACTTGATCTCGATTGTATCTCTCTGTTAATGCAATTTAGGATTGCATTGGCTTTTTTGGCTGCCGCTGCACACTGTTGGCTCATCTTTCATTGGTTGTCCACTAAGACTCCTTGCTCAATGTAAATAAATATCGATCTTGAGGTGTCAAATTAGAACACTGGATACTTCACGTTTCTGTACATTGATTAGGATGAGGTTCATTGTCAAGAAATGACTTTGCCGGAGAAACTTTGTGAAGATGTTCACAAGATGCAAGGGAAAACTGAAAGAAAGGAGGATGAAAATTCAACCGTTGCTGGGTTTCCTCTGAAGTGCGCATGGCCAGATGCACAAAAGGAATGTAGGAAGAAGCTGCAAACATTCAAACTTGGGCCGTGTAGCAATATTGACTTCAGAGTCTTCAGAACTGACATGACAGGTTCTCTGCTTTTTTTAAAAAGAGGTGTCTGCTGCAGTTTTACCAGCTTTTAAATGATTTCTTTGGAAAAACAATTTTGATAAACGGCTTTCAAATTTTGTCAGACTGTGGCTTGATTGATTGGCAGTCTAGATTTATTTATTTACTTACTTACTTGTGAGTGCCACCCACTCAGTCTCAGTGATTCTGGCTGGCTTACAAAAACATTTAAAAAAAAACATACGAACTATAAACGATAAGCACTCACAACCCTGGCAGCAACTATAAAATAAGCCACTTTATAGACCTCATCCCTCTCTGGATCACCCAGGCCTGTTGGCAAAAGCAGATCTTTAGAGACTTCTGAAAGGTTGACAAACCTGGTGGCAATCTATAAACTCTGCAGAAATCCACTCATGGAACAGAAGTTGCCTTCAGAAGTTGTGGGAGCTTCATCCCTGGAGGCTTTCAAGAAGAGACTGGACTGCCATCTGTCAGGAATGGTGTAGGGCAGGGGTCGCCAACCTTTTGCACCTCAGGGACCACCAAACTCATAATTTTAAATCCCAGGGATCTGGTTCTGTGGGTGTGGCCCAATTTGTGGGTGTGGCTTGGTGGTCATGTGACTGGCTGGGCATGGCTTTTATGTAAATATTATAAACATTTATATAAATATTGAATTTTTTATAAAACAGCAACTTTTACCCAAAATCAGGCAAAGCAGGCAGGCAGATTGAGTTGTTCACAGGATCATTCAGTGATCTAGCTATCTGCCATTGGCTAGCTCAGTCTGTCACATAAAATTTGCTTGCCGTGGGTCTGCACTGAATCTTCAGTCCTAAGGGAGGTTCGGCTGTGCTTAAAAGCAGAGCTGAAGATCTAAAGACTAGCTAGAAAGCAAGAAATCCAACCATTTCCTGCTTCCTAGCTAATCTAAATCTCCCGGCATAGCAGAACAGCTGATGGTCGGAAAAAGGAAAAATAGCAATTTAGCAGGCAAGGAGTGAGTGGGTGGGGAGGGTTCCCGCGGGCCATGTGGGCAGCTCAGCCTTGTGTTTCTGCACAGCCTGGATTAATTGCTTTGTAGGGGGGTTGATCTGGGGGTGAGATTTCTCTGCGGCCCACCAAAATTTTCTCACAGCCCACCAGTGGGCCCCTGGTTGGCGACCGCTGGTGTAGGGTGTCTGTAAATCTGTTTAGCCCCACCCACTTGAAAAGGAGATGGGATGCTAGAGGATTGTATTATCTCCAAGGCTACAATTTTATATCCTGGCGCTCACCACAGCTGGGCCGATTAGCATAGAAGCCAAAACCCACCCATCAGCCACAATAGGGCTTACCAAGATTGTAACAAATGTGTTGGAGGAAGGCACCAGGTGTGCTTAGGTAGGGCTGCAGATGGTGAGGAACAGCAGGCCTTGCTAAAAATAGCACCCCTTATCAGGTTCAGTGTCGAGTGATCCAGTGGCCTTGATGTGGAGCTCTCGCCTCACAGTCAGGAGGTTGTGAGTTCGATCCTAGGTAGAGGTGGACATTTCTCTCTCTGGCCACAATGAAGAATCCATCAGCTGAATAGAACTCCACATTGGCAACAGGAAAGGCATCCGGCCAGTAAACGCTCAATTCCATTCAGTTGTCCTGACTCCACCCCACAAGGGATTACGGGCTCACTATATGACAACAATCGGGGTCAATGTCATGGATGGTCCACTAGGAATATCCAAAGGAAACCCAAACAATAATTGTGCCCCCGGTGGGCTCAATTTTTCATGCAAGGGATTTATATTTCACACACACACACACACACACACACACACACACACACACACACACATGGACAGACTGAGGAACAATCAGTTAATTAAACCTTTGGGAGTCTTGGGTCTTACTTATTTAATCGTCTAACCGTTTCTTTCTTTTCCTCTCCCAGGCCGATGCTGCGACCAGCTTCCTCCGAGCGGCACGATCAGGGAACCTGGACAAAGCTCTAGACCATCTAAGGAATGGTGTGGATATTAATACCTGCAACCAGGTAGGTCTTCCGTTGTCTTGCATTGCTCTGGTCTGCTCTGAGTAGTGGAGATTTGCGTTTGGTCCTTCATGGAACTCAGAATTGCCTTTTGAACTCATCTAGCACATGTTGAGCCAGGATGCTAATAGCAGTAGCACTTAGACTTATATACAACGTGTTGTAGTGCTTTACCACACTTCCTAAGGGGTTTAGAGAATCAGCCTATTGCCTTCCCCCCAACAATCTGGGTCCTCATTTTACTAACCTCAGAAGGATGGAAGGTTGACTCAACCTTGTGCCTGGTGAGGATTGAACTGCTGGCATTTGGCAATTATATGCCACTTCACAGTTCTTTACAGCCTTCTCTAAGCGGTTTACAGAGTCCGCCTCTTGCCCCCAAAAATCTGGGTCCTCATTTTACCCACCACGGAAGGATGGAAGGCTGAGTCAACCTGGAGCCAGTCAGGATTGAACTGCTGGCAGTGGGCAGAAGTCATCCTGCAATCCTGCATTCTAACCACTTGCACCACCAGGGCTCACGATTGCAGGACTATAGAATAGTGCCCCCATTTGTAAAAGCTACAGCTTCCTCGTATTTTATCACGTGAGACATTTCGTCCCATACATTTTATTTTATTTATTGATTTATTTCCACTGGGTACCAGATAAAATCCTGTTTCTCAGAAACGCCCGAAGCTCCAATACAGAAGAATTTCGCTGAGCCTGGAGCGAGTGCTCGTTCCTTATTCTGTACAGTTAACAGCACGTTGGTCAACTTGTAGTTTTGGTGGAGGTTTAGGTTTGGGGACAAAGAGCAAAGAGCCCATCATGTCCTGCAAGTTGAGAACATGTTTTTTTTGTAGAGGGGTCCCACCCTGAAATGATATCAGGCTAATCATGAATCAAGAAGGGTGTGGTATCGCCAGCAAAGCCAGTACAAGTTACCATCCATTGCTTAATTTTTAATAGGATGGAGGAATTCAATTCCTTTGCCTCCACAAATTGGTCTTGTCCCCTTTGAAACCCTTTAATCTGGGCTCCATCACCTCCACCTCGGTGTGGTGTGGGCTTTTAAATCATGCAATTAAGCATTGCCGAAAGAACTGCAGAGAAAAGGAGAAACCAACTGGGAGAATAACGTAGAATAAGGACAGAGCCTGTGTCCTTGTAGTCCTTCTTTAGTATTCCCTGCCGGTGCTGCCCATAAGTGAGGCTGGAGGTGGGGGATGCCTTTGCCATCAGACAGTGACTCACCTTGCTCATCCCAAATGCAGAGAAGGAAACATTGGAGACACCAAGGAGTGGGTGGCCAGCCGAAGCAACTGCCTCTTTTATTCCCCTTCCTCTCCAACCCATTGAGACTCATCCAGCCTGCCTCTCTGAGCTGAAAGCAGGCAGCTTGGGATGAGAAGTAGCTGGAGCGGACAAGAACAGCCCACCTGTTCAGGTTTCATTGCACAGGAGGCTTCCCAGACCACCTATGCCTTGGGGGAGAACTGGGAACGCAGCAGTAGTGTCTCCTGGCTTGGTTTCCCCAAAGGTCCTTTTTCCAAGAGGCAACTGGACTTTCTTGGTTTTTTTTTCTTTTGAAGATGTTTGCATCCTTTTAGAGGGTCGTTGAGGCCACTTGGAGGTTTATCTGTGTCTTCAGGGTCACCTGAGTAGTGCAAATGGTTCCTGTAGCCTGCAATTTTCCCTCTGGGAATCCCTTCCTACTCCCACACCATTCAAAAGATGTTCATCCCAAATTGTATAGCTAAAAATCTGTAGAGATTCTCAGTCCTCCAGTTCATTGGATGGCTACAGGAACCAGGGTCACAGATAAACCCTCCAAGTGCCCTTAACAACCCTCTAAAAGGAGGCAAATGACCCGCTGTCTGCAAGGAACATGAATCCTTCTCTTCCCCGCCATCTTGTCAGAGCTGAAGAAGCTTCTTGGGTGAGAAGTGAAATGTCTTCCGAAGAAAAAAACAAGAAAGTCCAGTTACCTCCTGAAAAAGCAGTTTTGGGACAACCATGACCTGGATGACTGAGAACCCCTACAGACTACAGCTTGGTTTGTTTTCAACCCTCAGGATCAGCATAGTGGACCAAAAAGTTCCTTCTGGTTACTCTAAGCCAGTGTTTCCAACCATTGGTTAATTTCAGATGTGTGGACTTCAACTTCCATGACTGGAGAATTCTGGGAATTAATGTCCACACATCTGAAAATTTCCATGGCTGAGAAACTCGTCTCTAATTTTCCCAATTATGTCCCTTGCAGGGCTGCAGTTTTGCATCTGGGTTTGCATGTCTTGTACAATTGTAAACCTGGCTTAAGAAAACACTCTTGCAATGTTTATGTTTTGGCTACCAATGTATCCTAACTTGATTGATGATTATTGCAATATTCGGTATGGCAAAACATCAATCAAGTTAGGATACCTTGGTAGCCAGCTGTGGCATCCATCATATGTAACTAGAATAATAAAATATATTTCCTAAATTCCTAGGACATACCAAGAATGCCATACATTGGCTTAATGTGTGGGCCTTGAATCACTGAATAAGCTAAGATAATTGTGGACTTCCAACATCTTTATGAGTTTAGTCTGTTTTGGTCAAGTCCAGGGATCTCCAGACTGGACAGTTTTAAGACTTGTTGGACTTCAACTCCCAGAATTCTTCAGCCAGTCATGCTGGCTGGGGAATCCTGAAAGTTGAAGTCCACAAGTCTTAAAATCATCTAGTTTGGAGATTCCTGGTCTAGGTAGTATGCTGTGACAATCCAACCTGACTTAGAAAGGGCTCTTTCAAGTGCTATGCTTCCTCAGTTCTGGAATATATATATGTTATGTCTTACCTGTACCAACGAGGTGAGAAGTCCAAATTTCCAAGTGAAAACAAACAAGCAAGCAAGTCCAGTAATTTCAGGGTTAAATCCCTTAAGCCGATAAGGTTCTTGGAAGTCTCACACAAGCTGTTTGCCAAGTCCGACAATAAAGCAGGAACATAAATCACAAGCCGTCACCGCACACAGGATACTTGAAGCTTCTCTCACTAAATTAACACGTTGTCCCGAACAAGTTCTCAGAGCGAACACACCCACTTTTATTCCCTGTGGGGTGTGTCAGTCCCTCATCTCAGTCTCTGATTCATCCTTTCTTTCTGCATTGCAACTCACACTTTTTCCTGTGCCGTTGCCTCGCATCAAGCCAGCATTCCTCAGCTTGATCTTCAGTCAGAGACTCTGATACACTCTCCTGGTTATCTGCCGACACCTGAGGCACAATCAGGGAGGAAGGTCTTGCCAACAAGGGAAGTCCTGGGGAGGAAGGCAACTCCAAATCCTCTAACAAAGCAGGCTCAAACCTCAGAGCCAAATCCTCCTCTTCCTCATTGTCCAAGTCCTCGACCTCTGACAAAGCAGGCTCAAACCTCCGAGCCACAACATATATATATATATCTCAGAACTATGGAATGATATTTCCTGCAGGAGATGGACCAACTGAGGTCTAAATGGAGTCTGATGTGTGAGCATTTCCTAGCAAAAGTTTAGAGAGCCACAGCTCAAGCTGCCAACTCTCTGTAGGCTTCAGGGATGCTTCTTCTCACCGGAAGAGACCAAGTCTGCTTTGGCCTGTTTTGGCCGCTCTTCAAAAGGTTGCAGAGTTGCTCGGCCACTTTTTAATCAAATTTGGTCAACCTAATCTGCGGATTTTTGCAAATGTGGCACGAGAGGGAGAAGCTACCTTCACTTGAAGCTTGGCCTGAGTCTTTGCTTATCGGATGGTACCCATTGCCCCTCCGTGGTGTGCAGAACCATTCTCTAGCTGCATTCAAAAACCTGGATACTGAAGTAAGCCCCTTTTCTGGATTTATACAATAGCAATAGCACTTAGACTTATATACCGCTGTTACAGCCATCGCTAAGCGGATTACAGAGTCAGCCCCTTGCTTCCAACCATCTGGGTCCTCATTTTACCCACCTCGGAAGGACGGAAGGCTGAGTCAACCTTGAGCCGGTCAGGATCGAACTGCTGACAGTAGGCAGAGTCAGTCTGCAATACTGCATTCTAACCACTATGCCACCATGACTCTATACCACTTCACAGTGTTTTCACAGCCCTCTCTAAGCGGTTTACAGAGTCAGCCTCTTGCCCCCCCAACAATCTGGGTCCTCATTTTACCCACCTCGGAAAGATGGAGGGCTGAGTCAAAATGAGCCTGCTGAGATTCGAACTGCCAAATTGCAGCCAGCTGGCAGTCAGCAGAAGTAGCCTGCAGTACTGCACTCTCACCACTGCGCCACCGCAGCTCAATACAATGTACCATAAACTAACAAAATGGGATGGGCTCCTAATGTTTTAGTAAGCAACAACAACAACAGCAACAACAAAACAAGTAGGAGTTATTCCTGACCCACTTAGGGATGCTGCATAAATGCAAATACTGGGTCTTTCATTGACCCAAATAAACATGTTGTGGGAATGGAAGCCTTACTTAAGACCCCGTTTCCCGATCCTTGGAGACGCACCCGCTTCCGGTGCTCACTGTGGTGAGAGAGACAAGGAGGCATTTCACACCTCCGAGGTGTCATTAATCTTCTCAATCTGCAGATAGCAAAGGATGCCATTCCCCTTGACCTTTGCGTGAGGGCCTTGGTCTGTGTCTTGTTGTTGTAGTGCACACTCTGAGCTGTTGCTGATTGCCTGCCTTGCTTTCAGAGAGCAGAATCTGCATCTAACCAATAAAACAATGATGCCAAGAAGATTTGAGGACTGGCCCAAGTCCACAAATCTTTCCTCCTATGGAGAACACTGGCCAAATGACCAGATACTTGAACCAAAGATGCATCCCTCCATATTACTCCTTAACCCGAGGTGTAGAGGTTCTCCGTGTATCTTAGACTTATCCTGCCCCCCCCCAATAGCACGGGAAAATTATGTATCTCAGAGTCGGCTAGCTGTCAGGATTCCAGCAGTTACCCCCATTTAAAGCATGAGTCTCGAGCCAAACTTCCAAAACTTCCAAAGGATTTATTGGGAGCTAACATGCCAGCACTGCCTGGGTGTAGTCAACTCTGAGACACATAATTCACTGTCACCCTTGACCCTGGTTTTCCGCCCACCCACTGGGTATATCATAATTCATATTCTCCAATGAGACATAGCCATAGCCCAGAGTCATCAATCATGTTCTCCAGCTGGAATTTTGCATGGCAAAAATTTCAGTCACCTAGTTACTATCTTTGAAAAACTATTTATGGAATGCACTTTTGCTTTCCAAGCTGCCAAGCTGCTCTTTCAAACCCCTTTCCCCCTTCCCTTTCTGTTCCCAACAATTCTAAAAAGACCATAGAAATATTTTATGAGTTGACACAGACTAGATAAAGGTGATTTCCTTCCCTTCCCTGCACACCTGTGAAGGGAGTTTAAAGGAGAACCAGTTGGGAGGGGCGTTTGTCAGGAACAAGCATTGGGCTTATCTAATGTTGGTTGCTGTTATCTGAGTTCCTGGCATCCTCCCAACTGGTTTGATTTACTTTTGGAATTCCTTATCTTGCCCTGGCGGATTTATTACCTTATCTTGCTTTTGTTGGATTTATAGTCTAAAGATTTCTGTTTACATCATTTTGGATTGGAATATCTACAGCCAAAGGCTGTTGCAGGTTCCTGGGAGAGTTTTTCTCCAGACCAGAAGGTAACCGGGACATTGGGCGCAAAGTTGGAACTAAATAAAGGGACCGCTACTTATTACCTGGCTGGGTTGCCTTTGTGCCACGCCCCAGGTTATCACACATGCAATGAAAGATTGAGAGAACCAGGTGTGTCTAACTCTAGTGAAGAAAAGGATTAGGGTAGACGTGATAGCAGGCTTGCACTACATGAGAGGCTGCCACAAAGATGACGGGGACAACCTATCATCCAAAGCACCTGAAGGCAGGACAAGGAGCAATGGATGGAACTCATCAAGCAAAGAACCAACCTAGAACTAAGGAGAAATTTCCTGACAGTGAAGGACAATTAATCAGTGGAACAACTTGCCTCCAGAAGTTGTGGGTGTTCCATAAACTGGAGCTTGCCAAGAAGAGGCTGGATAGCCATTTGTCTGGAATGGTTTAGGGACTTTCTGGTTGTCTAACCCTGCTCAGCTTGGTGGCATTCTCGCCTAGAGGAACTGATCTAACTTCCTAGATGTTTTGAGGCATGAACGTACTGTGTATGGTTGTGGTTTGGGCCTGTTTATCTGCAGAGGGAGCAGTGCGGAAAGAGCCTCTTCTCTAGCTTGCAAAGCAAGCCCGGCTGGAGGCAGCTGCCATTTATGCATAATTGGGGAAGCTTTTCATTAAAGTGAAGCAGAAGCAGAGAAGCTTGCTTTCAGATGGGTCCAGCAAGCGAGGGAGGGAGGGAAGGAGGGAGAGAGACACAGACAGACAGACAAACAGAGAGAGACAGAGACAGAGACACACACAGAGAGAGACAGAGATAGAGATAGAGACAGAGAGAGAGAGAAACAGAGAGAGACAGAGAGTAACAGAGAGAGACAGAGAGTAACAGAGAGAGACAGAGACAAAGACACACACAGAGAGAGACAGAGATAGAAAGAGAGAGAGAGAGAAACAGAGAGAGACAGAAACACACAGAGAGAGAAAGACAGAGAAACAGAGAGAGACAGAGAGAGATAGAGATAGAGACAGAGAGAGAACAGAGAATCAGAGAGAGAGAGAGAAACAGAGAGAGACACAGAGAGACACACACAGAGAGAGAGACAGAGAGAGAGAGACACACACACACACACAGAGAGAAACAGAGAATCAGAGACACAGAGAGAGAGAGAGTAACACACACACACACACACACACACAGAGAGAGAGACAGACACACACAGAGACAGAGACACAGAGAGAGAAACAGAGAGAGAGAGACAGAGACAGAGATAGAGATAGAGACAGAGACACACAGAGAATCAGAGAGACAGAGAGAGAGAAACAGAGAGAGACAGAGAGTAACAGAGAGAGAGACAGAGAGAGACACACACACACACAGAGACCGAGACAGAGAGAGACAGAGACACAGAGAGAGATAGAGACAGAGAAACAGAGACAGAGAGAGACAGAGAGAGTAACAGAGAGAGAGACACACACACAGAAAAAGACAGACAGAGACACACAGAGAGACACAGAGACAGATAGAGACAGAGAGAGAGAGACAGAGAGAATCAGAAGACAGAGAGAGAGACAGAGTGAGACAGAGAGAGACAGAGACAGAGAGAGATAGAGAGATAGAGAGACAGAGAAAGAGAGAGAGAGAGAGAGACCTTGTGGGAACGGTTGATGCAATACCTTCTGGAGGTATTTCCTTCTCTACGGGGATCAGAGGGGAACTGTCATTCAAAACCATCATGATCTCACATTATAGTTGGAAGGAGGGTGGGGGGAAAGGAGGGTGGGGCATTGGCAGCACTGTCATCCTATCTGCTGTAAATTGTCTGAATGGCAAAGGAGGGAAAAGCCAAAAAATTAGTCTGGAGAGTGTCCCCCTGGACGGGAGAAAAGAGATGTGAAGGAAGAATAACCACTGTGGACATTTTGCTTTGGAAAAAGGATTTTCAGCGCTTGGTGCAAAAATGTAAACATCAGTGTGTGTTGAAAGAGGAGAAAAGCCACTGGCTGTAGGCCAACAGTGGAAGTTTTTGCTGAAAATACTTGCGTTCCACTGCCTTTTTCACTTTCTAATTTCTCAGAAGCAGCCCAGAGCCAATTCGTAATTTAATGCATTAATATGGGCCCTAAAATGCAAAGAAAGCCAAGCTTACTTCCAAGTCCTTCTTCCAAGCCGACCTATCAAAGAATGCAACCTTCTCCTCCATTCGTTCATGTGTTGTCCATTCATTGTTTTAAAATTTCATATTGTGTGCCTTTCTATGTTGAGTTCTGGGGCAGGAAAAAAAATAAATCAAAGCAGTTGCTACAGAGGGAAGATGCAGGGCTGCTAAGCCGCCATTCCTTTGTGGTATTGAAAATTCATGGGATATAAAGGAGCAAATTGTAACGGTGGCTGGATCTCTTCCGAGTGGCTTAAGAAGCTGGAAGGTGGGATGGAGAGAGAAAGTCCTGCCAATGACCAACCAGCCTCCCCCAGGTTTTTCAGACCTCTAGCATCTCAAAGAAGTAATCATTGTGATTTGAGATGCCCTGAAGCTGGCCTGGAAGTTAATCAGTTCAGCTGATTAGTAAGGCCAGCGCCGTGAGATCAACCAGCATGGAAACAGCAAGAAGGCAACACGCGTAGAAGTAGAATGTTAGATTATGTACTTAATGTGACATGGGGTTGACTGCTCACCAATCCTGGGAAATCCTCAAGCGTGTTTTGTGACGACCTCATTACCTTTGCATGGTCAATTCTTCCCATCGTTGTCTCGTTCGATTGCACCTTTTGTCTTGTCTACTCTGGGGCATGTCACCCTTGTGGTCAAGGTCCAACCTCATGCGTCCTGTATGCAATGAAAGTGGGATGCATGTGGTCAGACCTAGACCACAAGGCCAGTGGCCTCCACCCTGCCATCTGACCATCATTGCCATCTGCATCAAACCTTGATTCCATCCTCATCACTGCCAGAGAAACCAGCGGCGGGCATCACTCATCTGCCGTGGGAGGCTTTAGAGGTCGGACGGTTTCGCGGAAAAATGAAAACCTGGATTGCTGAAGGATTTTTCTTCTGCCTAATGAAATGGAAATAAAATGCATGTGTATTTGTAAAAGGGAGGGTGTGGGATTCAACCGGTGTAACAACCGGTTTGGTGCATGCGCGCGCATGGTGTGTTTGAAACCAGCTCTAAAACTTACCTTCTCCTGCAGCCCCGGTGAGTAAGCGGCAATCCGCTCTGCCCTGCCTATCAGCTGGGCTTCAAATGAAAGAAATATAGGACAGATGAGCGCAGGGGGCAGGTGGACGGGACCAACTGATCACCGGACCTATCGATGATCTCAAACCAGTCCGTACTGGCTGCATCCCACCCTGGTTCCCAATAATAGACCCATAGGAAGCAAAACTCTGAGGCAGCTACTGTAGATTAGGGTTGTGGGAGCTTCATCACTGGAGGCTTTCAAGAAGAGATTGTCAGAAAGGGCGTAGGGTCTCCTGTTCGGGTGGAAGGTTGGACTAGATGTCCTACAAAACAGTGATGCATTTCAAATATTGCCCCCCCCCAACTGGTCATAAATCAGTGGCGTGGTGGCCAAGAAGTGGAGCTCTTGCCTCACAATCAGGAGGCTGTGAGTTCAATCCTAGGTAGCGGCAGGTATTTCTCTGGGCAGGATGAGAATATATCTGCTGAACAAAACTCCACACTGGCAACAGGAAGGGCATCTGGCCATTAAAACACTCTAGCTTCATTCAGTTGCCCACACTCCGCCCCGCGTGGAATTATGGGGTCATTAAAAGATGATGAACTGGTCATAAATCAGGGACTACCTGTATTATGATGTACAGTTATGATTATTATGATTTATAACCAGTGTTTGAGGCACCATTTCTTGGAGGACCAGTTGCAGGCGAATAAGAAGATGCCTTTCCACTTGAGTTGTCCTTGAAGGCATCTCATTAACATTTCTTGTTCACAGTGCGTGTAGAATACCGGATTAGTTAAGTCTACCATGAGAATTACATTTTCAGCAGAATCGAGATCTAAAACACAGAGTTATGGGCCTCTGGTGTTAGAATCGAGCAGCACACGGAATCGATTAAAAAAAAAACCTGACTTCTTCAGAAGTGGAAGAAAAGCAAGGCAGATGGAAAATACCAACCTTTGAAGGTGGGGTACATTATCAAGATGGATGGTTGGGCTAGAGCAGGGGTCTCCAAATATGGCAGCATGGTGGACTTCGGTTCCCAGAATTCCCCAGCTAGCATGGTTGAAGTCCACAAAGTCTTAAAGATGTCAACTTTGGAGACTTCCCCCACTGGGCTTAGAGGACTTCCCCAACCAGGTGTTCTCTAGTTATGTCTCCCCACTCTCCTAGAAGACATCAAGTTGAGAAGACCATGACAAGGCGAGTCAGACTTAGCAGAAATACCACAAGTAGGTTGGGTTGGCCTAAGTAACAGATGGACAGAGTTGGAAGGGATCTTGTAGGTCATCTAGTCCAACTCCCACCCAAGCAGGAGACCCCACACCGTTTCTGACAGTCCAGTCTCTTCTTGAAAGCCTCCAGTAATGAAGCTCCCACAACTTCCGAAGGCAACTTCTGTTCCGTTGGTGGATTGTTCTAACTGCCAGAAAATTCCTCCTTATTTCCAGGTTGACTCTCTCCTTGATCAGTTTCCATCCATTGTTCCATGTCTGGCCTTTGGGGGCTTTGGAAAATAGCTTGACCCTCCTCCTCCTTCTCCTCCTCCTCCTCCTCCTATTCCTCCTCCTCCTCCTCCTCTCTGTGGCAGCCCCTCCAATATTGGAAGATGCTCTCCTGTTTCCCCTGGTCCTTCTCGTCCCTAGACTCGCCAGGCCCAGTTCCTGCAACCATTCATTGTATGTTTCAGCCTCCAGTCCCCTCCTCATCCTGGTTGCTCTTCTCTGCACTTTTTCTAGAGTCTCAACATCTTTTTTTATAGTATGGTGACCAAAACTGGATGCAGTGCTCTAGGTGTGGTCAAGTAATTGAAAAGTATTCAGGTTTACGGTTCTTTCGGCACGAGGAGAAGTTAACCCGTGCACGGATGGGTGGGAGGTTGACTGCGATTTTTCTTGGTGTAAGTCTGTGAATGTTTAGTGCATGTGTATGATGTGACCCAAAGGATATAAAAATGGACCAGGGCTTATGTGTCACTTGTGACCCCCTCCCCCAATCTGGATTTTTTTTTTTAGACACCCCCACTTTTGCCAGTGCCGCTGTTGAAAATGCAAAATGTAACTCTTGCAAAATACGTGACAGTGGGACGTTCGTGCGCATTGCAGGAATATAGTAGCACATTTTTTTTAAAAAAATTCTCCCTCTGCTCCCTGCTAATTTGGGGACTGAAATGATCAATGCTCCTGGGTTTGCCCAACGGACAGAATACAAGAATGAAATAACTTTGGGTTGATAAACATGCTACTTCTCCCAAACAGGAGTTACAACGTTGTCCCAATTTAGCATGTTGTGTGAATGTGGCCTTTCTCTCTTTCTCTTTCTTGTCTCACACACAGGCTGTGTTTGCACAACAGGTTTACCCAGACTTAGCAGCTGCATGTGTACAGTAAGCTAAGCTTAGTTTTAACCTTGGCTTTGTGTGAGTGTGACGGTTCTGTGTTGCAATACGACATCAGTGTTTTGTGCAAACCCAGCCTGTTTAGTTAGTTTACGGTTTTAGTGTATTGCATGATTTCAGAAAATAGTTTAATCCAATAACTCAGTCTAGCGTGCTGTGTTAAATGCAACCACTGTGATTTTTTGTTTTTTGTTTTGTTTTGTTTTTCCTTCAACCCCCTCCCCACCTCACAAACCCGTTTATCCCTGTCTGGGCTGAATCTGTTGCATTGCACCGTGAGCTAACACATCAGCCATAGTTTAACACCCTTTCTTCTTTTTCCAGAATGGGTTGAATGCCTTACATCTGGCCTCTAAGGAGGGGCATGTAAAAATGGTGGCTGAGCTATTGCACAAAGAAATTGTGCTGGAAACAACAACCAAGGTAAGAGCTCCAGAGGAGGAGGGACAAAGATTCATTGGCTTGGATTGATTAGGAATATTTCAATGCAAAGAGTTTGTTCCAAAACCAAACTGCTAGAATTCTCCTCAGTGATCATGCTGGCAGGGGAATTCAAGGCAGGTATTAGAATAGAATAGAATTCTTTATTGGTCAAGTTTGATTGGACACACAAGGAATTTGTCTTGGTGCAAATGCTCTCAGTGTCCATAAAAGAAAAGTTACATTCATCAAGAGTCAAGAATCATTAGGTACAACGCTTAATAATAGTCATAGAGTACAATAAGAGTAGAATAGAATAGATAGAATAGAAGAGAAGAGAAGAGAAGAGAAGAGAAGAGAAGAGAAGAGAAGAGAAGAGAAGAGAAGAGGAATATAGAATAGAATAGAATAGAATAGGATAGGATAGAATAGGATAGAATAGAATAGGAATATAGAATAGGATAGACTAGAATAGAAGAATAGAATAGGAAAATAGAATAAGAATAAGAATAAGAATAGAATAGAATAGAATAGAATAGAATAGAATAGGAGTAAAGTAGAGTAGAACAGAACAGAACAGGAGTAGAATTCTTTATTGGCCAAGTGTGATTGGACACACAAGGAATTTCCCTTGGTGCAAATGCTCTCAGTGTGTCCATAAAAAAAAAAATACATTCGTCAAGAGTCAAGAATCATCAGGTACAACAATTAATTATAGTCATAGGGTACAATAAGCCATCAAATCATACTAGGAAGCAGTCCATATAAATCGTAAGGATACAAGTGACAACGTTACATTTTAATTCATTTATTTATTTTAACTCGTTTATCACTCTGGGAAGAAAACAGAATATGCCTTCACCTCTGAACATTCTCAAACAAATTAGCACAATGTCCTCGCCATAAAGGAAAATAGTGATTCTATTATGATTGTGGCTGGGCAAAAACAACAACAACACACCATATTATTTACTATCCTCTTGACTTTTAATAAATGCATATTAGTCTGGGCTTCACACTACTTCTCAAAGTTTGCAGAATTGCAGTTACTGTGGGATATTGTGGTGATGTTCACTGCCCAGAGTCAATAGGTTTGAGATGGGGGACTATAGAAATTGAATCAATCAATCAATCAATCATCTTGGAGGTGTCCAAACTGGCTATAGGTCTTTCCCAGGAGTTTCTCTAAAAAAAAATAATCTCCAAAACTCTTTGAAGGAAGTGATGTTGATGAAACTAGGGTACGATTACTCATAATTGTAGTTACATTCAAGAGCTGAATTCATGCAACAACATGCCAATCTAGGCTAAACACAGAGTTGTGAGAACGAACTTTTCAGTACCAAATTACAGTCACTGTTCTTGATTCATCAGATTCATTGCTATTTTTTGCTTTTTTTTTTTTAAAGGTTCTCTTCTAGGCTGGATTATATATCTATATATATATTTACCTTCCTTCCTTGCTTTTTTTTTTTACCCCAGAAAGGGAACACGGCTTTACATATTGCTGCTTTGGCCGGGCAAGATGATGTCGTGCGGGAGCTGGTGAACTTTGGGGCAAATGTCAATGCACAATCACAGGTAAGGATCCCCAACAAGCAGACACTGTCAGGTGAGCCTCCTCAGATACCTTTTGGAAAGTTGTGGTGCCACCACGGAGAAGGGCAGTTAAAGGAAGTAAAGAGATGATGACCAGCCAACACCTACATTTGCAGAGACGAAGGACAATCAGATAAAGCAGTGAGTTCGAAGGCTTGTCTTCACAAGAACACCAAACCATGAATTAGCTATCCCCATTACACTGGCCACACCCAGATCCCAGGTATACAGATATACGGTTGGAAGGGACCTTGTAGGCCATCTAGTCCAACCCTCCGCCCAAGCAGGAAATCCTACGCCATTTCTGACAGATGGCAGTTCAGTGTCTTCTTGAAAGCCTCCAGGGATGAAGCTCCCACAACTTCCAAAGGCAACTTCTGTTCCATGGGTTGATTGTTCTCCCTGTCAGAAAATTCCTCCTTATTTCCAGATTGAATCTCTCTCCTTGTTCAGTTTCCATCCATTATTCCTTGTCTGGCCTTCGAACGTGCTTTGGAGAATAGCCTGACCCCCTTCCTCCTCTCTGTGGCAGCCCTCAAATGTTGGAAGATGCTCTCCTGTCTCCCCTGGTCCTTCTCTTTACTAGACTAGCCAGGCCTAGTTCCTGCAACTGTTCATCCTATGTTTGAGCCTCCAGTCCCCTCATCATCCTGGTTGCTCTTCTCTGCACTCTTTCTAGAGTCTCAACGTCTTTTTTATAGTGTGGTGACCAAAACTGGATGCAGTACTCCAGGTGTGGTCTTACGAAGGTCAAGTGTCCAAATTTGGATCCTGTGACCCCAAGGGTGCTGCGTGAAAACAGGTCCCAAGTCCCTGTTTTTTCAGTGCCCCTTGTAACTTGGAATAGTCACTAAACGAGTGGGCGTAAGATCGACGACTCCCTGCAGTATCTTCCATGGACCGAAAGGACGGATAGCTTGCACACCCTGACGTAAATCTCTGAGTAGGTTTAGTTTTGCAAGTGGCTCAGTGGTTTAAGACGCTGAGCTTGTCAATCAGAAAGGTTGGCAGTCCGGCGGTTCGAATCCCCAGCGTCGCGTAACCGAGTGAGCTCCCGTTCCTTGTCCCAGCTTCTGCCAACCTAGCAGTTCGAAAGCACATTAAAAAAAATGCAAGTAGAAAAATAGGGACCCCTTTGGTGGGAAGGGAACAGCGTTCTGTGCGCATTCGAAGGTGTGTAGTCCTGACAGCCACATGACTACGGAGACGTCTTCGGACAGCGCTGGCTCTTCGGCTTTGTAACGGAGATGAGCAGCGCCCCCTAGAGCTGGAAATGATTAGCCCGGATGTGTGAGGGGAACCTTTGCCTTTTACTTGACCTGCTCTTTTGCTCGGAGTTTCTATTCTCACTGGATCTGGAAGATGCCTCTGACCAGCATCTTCCTTGGATCTCGTTGAGCTTTTG
Organism: Notechis scutatus; assembly: GCF_049901735.1. Taxonomy (NCBI): domain Eukaryota; kingdom Metazoa; phylum Chordata; class Lepidosauria; order Squamata; family Elapidae; genus Notechis; species Notechis scutatus. The sequence goes on along the minus strand of NC_142015.1, from coordinate 2,496,611 downwards.
AGGAGCGCCGGCTGTTCTCTGCCAACCTTGCCAACTTCGCTTGCTTTCTGCCAACCAGCCAACCAGAAGAGCTGGAGACAACTGTCAAAAAAAGCTCTCCGCGTGTCTCTTAGATGGACAAGGGGAGAAAAATCAGCCAATCTGTTGGGCCGGCAGCAGCAGCAGCAGCATCAGGATGGAGAATGTTCCTCAGCACCCCCTGCTGGTTCCCAGGCCGCACAGCCTGAGCACACAAAAACCCTGTCTGGGCTCCTGCATTTTTGGGGGTTATATAAGTTGCTATCCGAAGGTCAGATAAAATAATTGGGGAGAGGGAACGAAAAGGAGGTGGCTGGGAGAGAGAGCTGGTGGGGGGGAAAAATGCAGAACGACAGGCTCGGGGTGGCAGCCAGAAACTGGCGCTCTCTCTTTTGAGAGGCAGTTGGATGTTGGTCGTTCTGGCCGAGATCAGCAAGCGAATGTCCTCCCCCTCCTACCCTCCTCCCAGCAATCTTTCCCATCCTGGTTGCGAGTCACACTTGTGACTCATCTTCCCAAAAAAGGAGTGCAAGAGGGTTTTTGCAATTTGGCTGCAAAACAACAACAACAACAAAAAGCATGAAATTCCCCTCTCGATTTCCAGCTCTTAAAACAAACACATACCACCTCTGCATAAGCTGGTGATAATATATATCTATATATCTATATCTAATCTATATCTATATCTATATCTATATCTATATCTATATCTATATCTATATCTATATCTATATCTATATCTATATCTATCTATCTATCTATCTATCTATCTATCTATCTATCTATCTATCTATCTATCTATCTATCTATCTATATATATATATATTTGTTGCTAAGCGGATGAGTAAACAGTGATTCCAGGCACCTGATTTCATCATCTGATAGAACTCTTGTTTTTATTGTTGCTGGGTTGTTTTTTTTTTTTTTTTTTTTTGCATTTAGAGCTTCTGGAGTTCCTTTCCTTTGAGTCCCCTCCCTCCTTCCTGGCTCTGCGGGATCAGAGCGGAGATTGAAATGTGTGGGATGTTTTACCAGAAGCCCTGTTTAAATTTTAAAATTTCTGCAGTGATGGCCAATTGAAGGGAAAGCTAAATAAACCTACCAAAACATTGTAGAGATTCTCCATCATCCAGGCCAAGGGGCTTTTGTTCAGGAGGCAACTGGACTTTTTGTTTTTGTTTTCTTTTGAAGATGTTTGTGGGAGCGCCATCCCTGGAGACTTTCAAGAAGAGATTGGACTCCCATCTGTCAGAAATGGTGTAGGGTTTCCTGCTTGGGCAGGGGGTTGGACTAGATGACCTACAAGGTCCCTTCCAACTCTGATTATCTGTTATCTGCTTCTCATCCAAGAAGCTTCCTCGGCTCTGACTGGATGGTGGGGAAGGGAAGGATTCATATTCCTTGCAGACATCTGGTCATTTGCATCCTTTTAGAGGGTCGTCGAGGCAACTTGGAGGTTTATCTGTGACCCTGGTTCCTGTAGTTTGAATGGTGTGGGAGTAGGAATGGATTCCCAGAGGAAAAATTGCAGACTACAGCAACATTGGCACTACTCAGGTGACCCTGAGGACACAGATAAACCTCCAAGTGGCCTCAATGACCCTCTGAAAGAATGCAAATGACCAGATGTCTGCAAGGAATATAAATCCTTCCGTTCCCCACCATCCAGTCAGAGCTGAAGAAGCTTCTTGGAAGAAAAGCAAAATGTCTTCAAAGAAAAAACAAGAAAGTTTAATTGTCTTTTGAAAAAGCACCTTTGGGACTACTAAAACTTTTCTCCAGTCCTATTCAGGCCTTCTAACATAGACTCATAGGATTGGAAGAGACCTTGGAGTTCTTCTAGTCCAAGCAACAGGAACAATTATGGGGCTAGAGCAGGGGTGGGCAAACTTTTTGGCTCGGGGGCCGCATTGACTTTTAAAATTTGACAGACGGGCCGGGTCAGCACAAGATTTTTTGGGAATCGCCCCCCCCTTCCCCCCCTCTTCTCCTCCTTCCCCTCCCCTCGGAGGCCCCCTGAGTCAGGAGTTGCTACCACCGGCGTGGCTCCGCGCGGCTCCAGTCCCGCGTTGCCTCGGGAAGGGAAAGGCAAAAAGAAAGAGCCACGGTGGTGCTTTGCAACGGGAGCAGCGGCACCAGAGGCTCAGGCTCAGCGGCTCCTGGTTTTGCCTTTTCCTTCCCAAGGCAATGTGGGACTGGAGCCGCATGGAGCTGCGCCGGCGGTAGCAACTCCTGACAGCCCCAGCCAGACACCTGAGCGGAGCCGGGCGAAACTGCCTGTTGCTGCTGCCGGAGCACCGCCGGGTCGCCTCCTCCAAGCAGCCCGCCCGCCGGGCTTCCCTCTGCCGCGCGGCTCGGGGCCAGGCGCGAGTGCCCGCGAGTTAAAAGGAAGCCGAAAGTTGCTGGGAAGTTGCTCGGGTGCTGGGAGCAGGCTTTTAAAGTGCCGCCCGAGCAAAGTTTAAGCAGCCCGCCCGCCCGCCGGGTGGAACCCTTCCTGCTCCTCGGCGGGAAGACGCTCCAGCCTGGAAACTTTGCCTTTGCAAAGTTTAAGCCTGGAAGTCCCGGAAACCCAAGCAACTTCCCAGCAACTTTGGCTTCCTTTTAACTCGCAGGCGCTTGTGCCTGGCGGAGGGGAAGCCCGGAGCCTCCTCCAAGCAGTCCGCCCACCCGCCCGCCGGGCTTCCCTCTCCGCGTGGCTCGGGGCCAGGCGCAAGCGCCCGCGAGTTAAAAGGAAGCCGAAAGTTGCTGGGAAGTTGCTCGGGTGCTGGGAGCAGGCTTTAAAGTGCCGCCGAGCAAAGTTTAAGCCTGGAAGCCCGGAAATCCGAGCAACTTCCCAGCAACTTTCGACTTCTTTTAACTCGCGCTGGCGCTCGCGCCGCCCGAGCCGCACAGCAGCCCGCTCCAAGCAGCCCACCCCGCCCACCGGGCGGAACCCTTCCCGCTCCTTGGCGGGAAGACGCTCCAGCCTGCAAACTTTGCCTTTGCAAAGCCCTGGAAGCCCGGAAAACTGAGCAACTTCCCAGCAACTTTCGGCTTCGTTTTAACTCCCGAGCGCGCGCCTCGCCCGAGCCACATGGCGGAGGGAAGCCCGGAGCGCCGCCGGTCGCCTCCTCCAAGCAGCCCGCCTGCCCGCCGGGCTTCCTCTCCGTCGTGCGGCTCGGGGCCAGGCGCAGCGCCCGCGAGTTAAAACGAAGCGGAAAGTTGCTGGGAAGTTGCTCGGGTGCTGGGAGCAGGCTTTTAAAGTGCCGCCCGAGCAGGACCGCCGAGCCAGGAAACGGGGCACCAAGGCAGGGCAAGGCTCCACCAGCAGCGGCCTAGCTTTAGGTGGCTCCAAGCAGCCCGCCCCGCCCGCCAGGTGGAACCCTTCCCGCTCCTCCTGTCCAGTCTCTTCTTTGAAAGCCTGCAAGCTTTGCCTTTGCAAAGTTTAAGCCTGGAAGCCCCAGAAAAAAAAGGGGGGATCGGCGGGGACTCACCTTCGGAGAGGTCGCACTCGAAGGTGATTTCGAACTCCCAGCCGAGGCCTTTGCAAATTTCTTTTCTTTCCTACCCCTAGATCGCTCCGCACTGTTTTGCAGCTTTGGGGCCACGCGGCACAGGGCAATACGAGCGATTTTTTTTCAGGGGCGGGCCAGATTGGACAGACCAATGGCAGCGATTTTTTTTCAGGGGCGGGCCGCATCGGACAGACCAACGGGCCGGATGTGGCCCGCGGGCCGTAGTTTGCCCACCCCTGGGCTAGAGGCTAAAACATATGAAGAACAATTGCAGACAATTGAACAATTGTCTATTATATCTAGTCTAGAGAAAAGAAGGACTAGGGGAGACATGATAGCAGTATTCCCATATTTGAGGGGCTCCTACAAAGACAAGGGGTTCCAACAGTTGCAGGAATGCGTGTTAGTTTAATGAAAAGAACCAGGGGTGTCAGGATAGCAGTGTTCCAATATTTGAGGGGATGACACGAAGAAGAGTAGGGTCAACTTATTTTCCAAAGCACCCGAAGGCCGGACAAGAAACAATGGATGGAAAGGAACCAAGGAGAGAAGCAACCTACAGCTAAGGAGAAATTTCCTGAGAGTTAGGACAATCAACCCATGGAATGGCTTGCCCTCAGAAGTTGTGGGCGCTCCACCCCCAAAAAGAGATGGGACAGCCATTTGTCTAAAATGGCATAGGGCCTTCTGCTTGAGTGGGAGGGGTCAGACTTGAAGATCTCAAAGATCCCTTCCAACTCTGTTATCCTATGATTCTAACTTGTCTCAACCTTATTCCATCTTGGACAATGATTGTCCAGTCTCTTCTTTGAAAGCCTCCAGTGATGAAGCTCCCACAACTTCCGAAGGCAACTTCTGTTCCATGGGTTGATTGATCTCACTGTCACAAAAATTCCTCCTTATTTCCAAGTTGAATCTCTCCGTGTTCAGTTTCCATCCATTGTTCCTTGTCTGGCCTTCAAGGGCTTTGGAAAACAGCTTGACCCCCTTCCTGCTCTCTGTGGCAGCCTCTCAAATATTGGAAGACGGCTATCCTGTCTCCCCTGGTCCTTCTCTTCCCTAGACTAGCCAGGCCTGGTTCCTGCAATTTCTCAGTGCCTCTCCTCATCTGTGTTGGTTGTGCTATTTGTGTGGTGTTTGAGGTCCCACAGCTGGTTCTCTCTTTGCAGAAAGGCTTCACGCCCCTGTATATGGCCGCCCAAGAGAATCACCTGGAAGTTGTCAAGTTCTTGCTGGAAAATGGTGCTAACCAAAACGTAGCCACAGAGGTGAGTATCTCCCACAAAGAATTCACAGACAGTTGGCAGTTTGAGAAAAGAACAAATTCGGATGAGCAACCTTGACAGAATTCCCTTGAATGCCATTGCTGTCCAACGTGAATGCGATATGTGTGTGTGTGTGTGTGTGTGTGTGTGTGTGTGTGTATGTATACACGATTCGAGCCCACTCACTTCTTGTTTCTTTCTGCCATATGTTGTTTACCTTGTGGCTACTAGAAGCTGATTATTAGCAGGGGAATTTTTTCTGACACTACCCGGTGTTTCTCTGCTCTTTCACACACACACACACACACGCACTTCAGATGTGGGAAAAGGAATCGGGCAAGCCCAGGGTCAGGTGCCTACTTTGCCGCCAAGGAATATGGCAAGGAGCCTAAAAATAAGGCAGCTCTTCGCAGCAAGAGGCTGCCACTGTGTTGCTTGGAGGCCATAGGAAGTCACACGGCGATGCTGGGGAGGAAAAGAACTGGAGATTTTGGAGAGTTAACGCACCCTCTTCTTATTCAGTGATCGGGTTCCATTGCAACAACTGGCCATTAAGTGAAATGAGAGAGAAAGAGAGTGGGTGGGAGAGAGGGAGAGGGAGAGAGAGGGAGAGAGAGGGGGGGAAAAGGAGGGATGGAAGGAGAAAGAAAGAGAGTGAGAGGGAGAGTGAAGGAGAGAGAAGGAGGGAGAGAACGGGAGAGAGGAAGAGAGGGAAGGGAAGGGAGAGAGAGAGGGAGAGCAGGAGAGAGAGGGAGAGGGAAGAAGAGGGAGGAAGGGAGAGAGGGAGAGGGAGAAAGAATGAGTGAGAGTGAGAGAGAGAGAGAGAAAGTGAGGGAGAGAGAAAGAGGGAAAGAAAGGGAGAGAGAGGGGAGAGATAGAAAAGACACTGCCAAGATAGGGTGTTCTGTGCTTAACTTTTTTCTTTTTCCTTCTTTGGCCACCTTGCAGGGCAGAAAGACAGCTTAAACTCTTCCTGAGATGCTTTTCTCTGCAGCTTCTAAAAAGCACTAATTGCTCTGTGACCTTAATTAGTTGGTTAGGACTGTCCCGTCAGCTGGCGCCTCTGCCTGAAACTGACCAGAGCTTAATCACTTTCACAATGAAGACTATGTTGTCGGGTGTATTGGCCAAAAAATGATTATAATTTTTTTGGTTATCATTTATTACCGTCATATTTGAGAATACAGTCACTAACTGAGTTCGCTATACGAGAAGGGGCTGTAGGTTTATCCTCAAAGGCTTCCAGCTCAGATTTTTAATCCTTGTTTCCGTATTTTGGCCCCAAGAATCATATTAGTAAATATTGGGTTTAAATCATTCTTCCTATCTTTCTACTTATAAGTTTTTGTCCAATGAAAACATCAGCTAGACAGATGAAGGGTGAGGAAAACACACAGTTCCCCTCACTCTATTCCTATCTTTGCATAACGTGTCTAAATTTTTGTCTCCAAAATTATGGTGCTTTGGCCATAATTGTTTTTTTTTTGTAAATAAGGGCTGAGGGGCGCAGGATGATCCCTCTTGCCTTCTAGGGATTTCTGGAAATAGATGTTAAATCAGTGAGTCTCTTGAAATGGTTGGTATTGTGGTTTGCCAGCAGCCCGTGCAGACGGCAGTGGAATCAGACAGTGGGGAAGAATGGGGACCAGTCCAGGAGTCTTGGGAGGACTTGGACGAGGGTCCTGCATCCAATGCAGAGATGAGGCCAGGACTATCTGGGAGTGGGGTGCTGCCTCCAGAGCCTTTGGAGTCTGGCAGCAGTGAGGCAGAGGACCCAGGGGAGCCTGTTCCCAGTGCGCGTGTGCGCAGAGCTGCTAGAAGGCAAGAATAGCTCAGACAAAAGGGAGTAAGGCTAGGAGGTGATTGCCCCTCCCCCAGGGTATAAAGGAAGTGCAAAGGTAGAGAAACCTTTGCAGGAAGCAAGGTTGTTCATTCTGTTCAGATTAATCCTTGAAGCTCTGTGTGGACTTTGTACTTCAGTTGGTTTTCTATAGTTCATTTGGGACGCTAGTTGTTGGCAGCAATTCAAAGGAGAGAAAGATGAGTGCTTATCTTGAGGGACTGTTTGGGACTCCTTACGGGCTGGGAATGAACATAATTCCCAGCGTTGAAATAAAACAAGAATTGTTTGGACTAAGCGTCTCAGGAAGCCTTGGTCAAAACGGTTGGTCTCTGCCTGTTTTCTTACTTTCTTCAATCTCTGGCAGGATGGCTTTACTCCCTTGGCAGTGGCTCTCCAGCAGGGCCACGAAAATGTGGTGGCCCACCTGATTAACTACGGGACGAAGGGGAAGGTGCGCCTCCCGGCGTTACACATAGCTGCCCGCAACGATGACACGCGAACAGCTGCCGTGCTTTTGCAAAACGACCCCAACGCCGATGTCCTTTCCAAGGTCAGCTGGCCGTACCTAGGGAGATCCATGGGTCAGGATGGGAAGGGGAGGATCCTGGGCATTTGTGGGGGGCAGGCTTTAGTTGGGACTACTTGGGGGGGGAAAGTATGTTCTATCAGTTAGTCTTAACATGGAATGGAATAAATAGAGGATAAAATAGAACATAGAAAATAGAACATAGAGTAGAGTAGAATAGAGTACAATAGAATAGAGAATGAAAGAATAGAATAGAATAGAATAGAGAATGAAAGAATAGAATAGAATAGAATAGAGAATGAAAGAATAGAATAGAATAGAATAGAATAGAATAGAGAATGAAAGAATAGAATAGAATAGAATAGAATAGAATAGAATAGAATAGAGAATGATAGAATAGAATAAGGAATAGAATGGAATAGAATAGAGCAGAGAATGTAATGAATAGAATAGGATAGAATAGAATAGGGAACGGAATAAATAGAATAGAATTAGAACAGAGAATGTAATAAATAGAATAGAATACGGAATGGAATAAATAGAATAGAATAGGGAATGGAATAAATTAGAATAGAATAGAATAGAATAGAATAGAATAGAATAGAGAAAGAAAACAGAATAGAAAATGATAGAATAGAATAGAATGGTAGAATAGAATAGAGAATCATAAAATAGAATTAGAATAGAATAAAGAAAGAAAGAATAGAATAAAGAATGATAGAATAGAATTAGAATAGAATAGAATTAGAATAGAATAGAATTAGAATAGAATGACAGAATAGAATAGAACAGAGGAGTGGAGTTTATAAGAAATATTCATAGTTTAGCCTATACATGCTATATGCTATCCGGAAGAGTTAGCTCACCTGCTGAATTGGTCTATAAAGCAGGAAAATGACTGATGAGCCAAGTGTGAGGTTAACATGTTAAAGGTGGTGCACTAACTTGGACTGAAATGTGATCAGATCGTTTCTTCTCTGGGCTTGGCCTGTTGTGAGAACGGGCTGACGTGAAATTTTATCGCATGAAATCAATGTGGATTATTGGGGTGGGCAGAGCCTGTTAAGCAAACAAAGCAATTCTGTGTCATTAGTCTGGACCGAGGGGTGTGTTATTGTGTACATTCAGTCACCTTACAGTTTTTTTCTTTCCTTTAAGAGAATGCCGAAAGAAAGTCTGGTGTTTTATAGTGGAATCTGAATTTAATGGATCATTTGGGGTGGGGGAGAAAGGAAATCTGAACGTACGTCTTTTGAATCGGTTTACATAATCCCCTCAATTATGTAATTAACACAAATGGCCTCCCTTGCAGGTAAAAGCTTACCTTAATGGACAAAATCCTTGATTTAATGACCCCTTAGCCTGTTGAATGAGGAGGTGATTCCAATGAAACATGGGTTTGTTGTTCCTCTTACACAGGTTAAACCAAGGATGAGTTGACTACCGTTCTGTTTGTTTAATCTGCGGCAATGGTGGTATTCTACCGATTCGGCCTGGTTCTACAGAGCCGGTAGCGGCAATGAGCAGCGGAGAGTGAACCCGTCCTCTCCACCTCTCTGCTGTTGGGCCACCCACCTGCCCAGGCTCCCATATTCACCTTTATTCCTGGCTTTTGAACCTCAGCTGCTTTGTGTGGCACAGAAGAGTGCCCCGCGGCAGCTGTTGTAGCGACCGGGACAGTGCAGGCTTGCAGGAGGCGAGTTGGAGAGAGAGAGAGAGACAGTGAGGGAGAGAGAAGGAAGGAAAGAAGGAGAGAGAGAGGGAGAGGGAGGGAGGGAGAGAGAAGACACTGCCAAGATAGGGTGTTCAGTGCTTAACCTTTTTCTACGCCTGTGCAAACTGTGCATTTGGTGCACATGCGCACACAAAGTGTGTGTACGCATGCCAAGTGCACCCGCCAAGCCATGCCCACCAAACGGGTGGTCAAACTTTTTGAATCCCACCGCTGGTCTGTGGAGTTGAGAAACTTTCAGGTGGAAGGAAGTCAGGGGTGGGATTCAACCAGTGTCACTGCCAATTCGGTGAGAGTGTGTTCTGAGCGTGCACACACGTGATGTGCACACGCACGCCTGACGCACGCTGTGCCTGTGTGTACAGCATTTGCAAAAGAACATCAGCTGTGCCGCCCGGACAACTGACGAGCGCTGTGCGCGGGTGCGCAGTGTTTGAAAAGCCTCTTCTTTCCTGCTTTTTCAACCTCAGCTGTGCCACGCAAAGCAGTTGAGGTTGAAAAAACAGGAAATAAAGGACAGCCAAGAGCCCAGGTGGGCCAAACGGACAACTAGAAGGTTGTCGCACCGAACCGATTCAGTGTCGGTTGCTTTTCGGAGCTACCGGTTCTGTAGAACCGGGCCGAACCGGTAGCATCCTACCCCTGAAGGAAGCGTTCATGGGCATTTGTAAGACGGGGGTCCCCAACCCTTGAGCTGCAGCCGGGCCATGCAAGAGGCAGGTGTGAGCACACCTCCATTTTCACGAGTGGCATGGACTTTCACGCATGAGTCCTCGCCGCTCATGAAAATGGAGCTATCTGTGTGCATCTGCTGCTTGCACGGAATTGTAGAAAGTTAGCACCCAACTCCTGTTAGAAGAAGGAAGTATTTTGGGAAATATTTAAAAAGGCAGAATATTATATTTCCCTAAAGGAGAAACATGTAACTACAGCCATAATAGAAATTGCCTGACACCAGTAGTTCAAAAAAAAAGGTGTGTGCCCAGGATGAGATGGATCTTTGAGAATGTTTTGAACTTTCTTAAGGCAGCAGGAGCTACAAAGCTCTTCCAAAGAGGGGAGAGGGCAACCAGTGATCCTCTGGGCAATGACATTAACCCTCTGGAGCGCTGCCACTGTGCAGTTGGCAAACCATACAGAGGTGCAGTATGTTAAAATACTCTCTATGGTGCAGCGGTAGAAGGTCATCAGCAGTTTTTCATCCAACTGTTGTTTCCTGAGAAGTCTCAGGTAGTCTAATCTCTGCTGGGCCCTTTTGACCAGGGCTGCAATGCGAGCACCCCAGATCAGGTCCTCTTTTAGGGTAACACCCAGAAACTTAAAAAACTGGCCACTTGCTCCACTCGGTCTCCATTTCTTACTGGCTGAGATCCTGGGGTGTTTGATTGCTCCCCCTTCTTTCTTCTCCTACAGACTGGCTTCACCCCTCTTCACATCGCAGCACATTACGAGAATCTCAACGTGGCCCAGCTTCTACTCAACCGTGGAGCAAGCGTCAACTTCACCCCCCAGGTACGTGCAGAGCCCGTGCTGATGTTGTAGAACTGAGTTTCCTAACCGTGGTAATTTCCAGGTATAGGGACTTCAACTCCCAGAATTCCCACAGCCAGCAGAGCCGTTTGCTGAGAATTCTGGGAGTTGAAGTCCACTCACTTTCAAATTGCCAAGGGGTGTGTTAGGCACGAACAACCCACACCTACAGAGGTTAAGCTAACTATTTTATTGATACAGGAGAATATTTGTAATTCAGGGTTGAAATGAGGAATCCTTGGTACTCTCTGAGCTTGGTTTTTGTTGTTGGTTTTTTTTGCAGACCTCATTATCAAACTAAGTAATATCATCAGTGCTAGTAAGGAGTGGCGTTTACTCTCAATTTATAGTCTAGTGGCTCAACTCTGTTGAGTTCAGAGCTCAAACAAACTACTTTATTATGTTGAGCCTATACTACAAGAATCTGCCCTGTGTGGCAACCTAGCCTTGGTAATAATTAGCTAAGGCTTCAAGGAACTTACAGAGTGGGTCAGTTCTAGCCCTTTTGTAATTCCACAGTGACTTCAAACGAACTCCATGTATGATCTCTCTTCCCTGCCAGGCTGGGGTTTTCCCAACAGGTTGGAAAACAGCATTGTAAAAGATGCTTTGAGTCTTATCCCCATGTAGGGTGGGAAAAACCCAAGTCCAGAACAGAACACCGGGAGAGAAGCTCTTTTTTGAAACTTTTAAAACTTTTTAAAAAATATCAGTAACTAAGTCCTTGTGTGCAGAAAAACAGTTTCCCTCCCTCCTTTGGAGTGCAGCGGATATAAGACATCAGAGTGAGCGAGCTACTGTTCGTAGACCTTGTGTTGATTTTTGGAGATTTTGGTTTCGTCAAGCAGGGAAGGAGTAAATAACAATAGCAATAGCGCTTAGACTTATATACCGCTTCACAGTGCCTTACAGCCCCTCTCTAAGCGGTTTACAGAGTCAGCCTATTTCCCCCCAACCATCTGGGTCCTCATTTTACCCACCTCGGAAGGAAGGAAGGCTGAGTCAACCTTGAGCCGGTCAGGATCGAGTTCCTGGCAGTGGGCAGAGTTAGCCTGCAAAACTGCATTCTAACTACTGCGCCACCACAGATCTCTACATCACTTCTTTTGCTGCTATATGGGAAACAATAGGTTTTATTTTAGGGAGGAGACAAGTTTATTGTTTTTTTGTTTTTTTTAAGAGCCAAAACGGATTCAGGTGCCAAGTTGGGTTGCCCAAAAAGAAACATGCAACCCCAAAATGTACTCTGGCCGTCAGGTCACCCAGGCTCCTGCAGTTTCCGGGCAGAGTTCTCGCCTCATTTCTTCCCTCTCTTTCTCTGCCCCCCTAGAATGGCATCACCCCACTGCACATCGCCTCTCGACGCGGCAACATCATAATGGTGCGGCTGCTGCTTGACCGGGGAGCAAACATCGAGGTTTGCACCAAGGTAAGGGAGCCAACCGGATGGATTGCGTGGAGGAGAATGGAACAGAGAGCTTGTCAAGAAGCAGAACAGCCCCACCCTTTGCAAGGATGTTGGCAAGGGAGATCCAGAGGGACAACTGAGGAAAGGAACACCTGCAGTTTAGGCTGTTTGTATGTGCGTTGTGGTGCTACCTGCAGGGACCAAAGGAGCAGAGCTTGTGTTGCAACAACACAACGTAGTTTTCGTTAGGTTGCCTTGGGTTCCGTGGGGCCCTTTGTTTCTCACCAAAGCCAGGGATGGGAAGCTAAAGAAAAGTGTCAGTATATTCACACAAGATCTCTAAGAATCTCTTAAGTTGGCGGCGGCGGCCAAAAAAGCCAACACGATCCTAAGTTGCACGAACAGAGGGATAGAATCAAGATCAAGTAAAGTATTAATACCACTCTATAAAGCCTTAGTAAGATCACATCTAGAATACTGCATCCAGTTTTAGTCACCTGGAGATTCTACCATGTTAAATGTTAAATTTAATCAGCAACAATGGGAAAATGGCTTTTTTTCTAGAATGTTTTCTCTCCTTTTTAGACATTCCGGGGCTCTCTCGGGGTCTTTCCCTGCGAGAAAAAAACTGGCACGGCTAAATTGTTTTGGGGTTCGCTCAAGATTGCTAGGTGCTTCCAACAGCGCTCAGTTGTTGTGCTAAGAACAGCATCGCAGGGTATAAAGCCTATAAAATAGGTATTTTATTCATGCCACGCCTTTTAAAGTGCTCCTGTTTCCACAGGATGAATTGACCCCATTACACTGTGCCGCCCGCAACGGGCATCTGCGAATTGCTGAAATCTTGCTAGATCACGGAGCACCCATCCAAGCAAAGACCAAGGTGAGAAGCCTGGAGAATAGATGGATGGATGGATAGATGATAGAAGATAGATAGATAGATAGATAGATAGATAGATAGATAGATAGATAGATAGATAGATAGATAGATAGATAGACAGACAGACAAGGAAGGAAGGAAGGAAGGAAGGAAGGAAGGAAGGAAGGAAGGAAGGAAGGAAGGAAAATCTCCTGTCCTGGACAAGGAATTGGACTAGAAGTATTCATAGGTCTCTTCCAGCTCTATGATTTGAAGGAAAGGGGAAAAGAAGGAGGGAAAGAAAGAAAGAAAGAAAGATAGAAAGAAAGAAACAGGAAAGAAAGAAAGAAAGAAAAAAAGAAAGAAAGAGAAAGAAAGAAAGAAAGAAAGAAAGAAAGAAAGAAAGAAAGAGGAAAGAAAGAAAGAGGAAAGAAAGAAAGAAAAAAGAAAAAAGAAAGAAAGAAAAAAGAAAAAAGAAAGAAAGAAAGAAAGAAAGAAAGAAAGAAAGAAAGAAAGAAAGAAAGAAAGAAAGAAAGAAAGAGGAAGGAAGGAAGGTTTCCTGGCCTGGACAAGGAACTGGACTAGAAATATTCATAGATCTCTTCCAGCTCTATGATTTTAAGGAAAGGGGGAAAGAAGGAGGGAAAGAAAGAAAAGGAAAGAAAGAAGGAAGGAAGAAAAGAAGGAAGGAAATATTACAAGCCCATCCCATTTGATAAAGACAAGACTCAATATTGTTCAAACCCATAAAAAATAATTATATATTTTTATTAAATAATATATTTAACAATATATTATAAAATATATTTATAATAATATTTTCTTGCTGTCTGGTTTTTCTGCCCAGATCCCATCCCAATAATGAAACATCATTGCCTCTTGCATGGTCTACCTGTCCAGGTAATAGCATCTACCTGGCTGCCTTAGACTTAGAAGAAGACTTAGAATAACTTTATTGTCCCTTTGGATGTACACTAATCCGGCATACATTAAAATGAAATTTCGTTGCATACAGCTCTCAAAAGATCACCATCTCCAATATACACTACATAGCCATGACAAAATAAATAAATACTTATATAATTATGCATATACCCACGTATATTATTATGTGACACAGAGAAACAACACAGTCTAGTCTGGATATATACATGTACATGCGAGAGAAAAGAATCTTGCGAATTTGCCAGACAGATGGTATAAGGGTGCAAAGCTGTTACAGAATCTGGTAGTCCTGCTAGAAATACTTTGAAACCCCCTCCCAGAGAGGAGCAACAGAAAAAGACCATGAAGTGGGTGTGTGGGTGTGTCTCTAACAATGCTTCGAGCTCTAAGTACAGAGTGCTTATAAGCAACATCCAGAATAATGGGAATCAAACTTCCTATAATCTCCACTGTCCCCACCACTCTCTGTAGTGACTTTCTATCTGAGGTGCTGCCACCGAACCAAACGGATGCGGTTTGTGAAAATGCTCTCCATCATGCCTCTAGTAAAAAGAGGCCAGGGCAGAAGGAGAAAGATGTCCTGTCCTCATCCGACGCAGGAAATGCAGATGCTGGTTTGCCCGCTTGCCTGTTCCCTAAGTGAGGCCATTCCATGCTCATCCTTCTATCCTTGTTCTAGAATGGCCTCTCCCCCATCCACATGGCCTCCCAAGGTGACCACTTGGACTGTGTGCGGCTTCTGCTGCAGTATAACGCCGACATTGATGACATCACATTGGACCACTTGACCCCGCTGCATGTGGCTGCCCACTGTGGCCACCACCGTGTGGCCAAAATCCTGCTCGAGAAGGGAGCCAAGCCTAATGCGCGGGCCCTGGTGAGTACAGGCCAGAGAAATTGTTCAGATTATTGCGGTGTAAATTCAGCGCCAGAAAAGTAAACACAGATGGCTGAGGCGTCATTTAACTTCTTTATAAACATATAAAGTAAATTTTACAATACCAGTTGTAGATTTCTCCAACATTTCTCCAAACTCAAACAGAAGCAGACATGTTACAGGTTCAAAGCAGAACAGAAACTCAGGAGCTCAGTTTCACTTTAGTTCAGCAGGCAAGTAAGACACACAGCAGAGGAAAGAAGCAGTTTCATCTTCAACAGACAGACTCAGAGCTTAATGTAGCTTCAGAGCTGCAGAGCTTAATATAGAGCCATGCCTAGGCTACTTCTAGTTTCAGTTTCCAAACAGTCCTCATTGGCTGACTTAAGTTGCTATGCCTGTTCACTGGCTGACCTTGTTACAAACATGCTCTATTCCAGTTCATGAATATACTCTTGATAGAAACAAGGTGAGGCCAGGCGGGTACCTGCCCTGCATTATTGGTTGGTCTCCTTTCCCCTGCAGAACGGCTTCACTCCACTCCACATAGCCTGCAAGAAGAACCACATCAGGGTGATGGAGCTTCTTTTGAAGACGGGGGCCTCCATCGACGCAGTGACGGAGGTAACGGAGTTCAGGAATCTACTGATTTCTGTAGAGCTGGCCTCAAGTAAATGACAGTTTCTAACTACGGTATGGAGAAACGGACGGAGACAAATGCCGAAGGTGGAATTCGTCTATGTTCTCTCATTTTTCTCTTGACAGTCGGGACTCACTCCTCTTCACGTGGCCTCCTTCATGGGGAACCTTTCTATTGTCAAGATCTTGCTCCAACGGGGAGCATCTCCCAATGTTTCCAACGTGGTGAGAAAAAAAATTACTGGCTTAACCAATCCACTATTTCTTTTCTTTTCTTTTTTTTATAAATATAGTTTATTAATTTTTACAATTAAAACCAGTCACAATACATACACAAATAAGCAAAAGAAAGAAAAAGAAAGAAGAGAGAAGAGGAAGAGAGGGAAAGAATTTTGAGAAAAGAAAGAAAAAGAAAGGGGGAAGAAAGAAAGAAAGCGGTTACAAGATAAAAAGTATTCACTATTTCTTTGGGACAATTTTTTTTTTAAAATTAACCTTTATTGAAATTTGAAACTTTAAAATACAAGTAAATTTAGAAATAACTTTTTACAAATCTCAATCTTCTTTGACAGTACCTTGGTTATATACATACATTTCCATACATTTCTAGTTATTCATATCCATATCCATATCTTCTAATCTGTACATTTCTTATTCCTATTATCTATCCATTGATACCAATTTTCCCAAACTGTGTAATATTCTGAGTCTTCCTTGTCCTTTAACTCTAAGGTAAGTTTATCCATTTCTGCGCAATCTATAAAATCTTTTGGATTACTAAACAATCTGTTGGTATAGTGACCCTTTTCCAGCATTGGGCGAGTGCAATTCTCGCTGCTGTAGTTATGTGTAAAATCAAATATTTTATCTTTTTAGGATACTTTCCTTTAATAATCCCCCAAAGAAACAGTTCCGGCTTCAATTCTCTGTGTAATTTTGTATAACCATTTTTTGTATTTTGATCCAGTACTTTTTAAATTTCTGGGCAAAGCCTTTTAGGCAATTTATCTTTGCTCTAGCTGTACATTCCAGGCATGGGTTTCATCCCATCTAGTTTTGGTAAGGGCTACAATGTCATGCTTAATCAATTCAATGAAGGAATTAAAGTCATCGGTTGACTTCATTGGTTTTAAAGTTTAATTAGTCAATTCATTCACTAATTAATTAAACCATTAATCAGTGGAACAGCTTGATTGGACAGCCATTTGTCCAGAATGGTAGAAGGTCTCCAGCTTGAACAGGGGGTTGGGCTAGAAGACCTCCAAAGTCCCTTCTAACTCAGTTATTCTCTAACCAAAAAACATCTTGAGAAGGGTCAAAACCACGAGAAAAATGAGGAAGGTATCAGTAAGATCTGTTTTAGGGCAGAAATGCACCAAAATGTCTTTTTTTTTTTCATCCTCTAAATATTTGTGAAATAGAACAGAATAGAATTCTTTATTGGCCACGTGTGATTGGACACACAAAGAATTTGTCTTGATGCAAATGCTTTCAGTGTACACATAAAAGAAAAGAGACATTCGTCAAGAGTCTAGAATCATAAGGTACAACACTTAATGATAGTCATAGGGTACAATCAGCAATCAAATCATACTAGGAAACAGTCAATATAAATCATAAGGATACAAGCCACAAAGTTACAGTCCTACAATCACAAGTGGGAGGGGATGGGTGATAAGGAGTGATGAGAAGATTAACAGTAATAGTAATGCAGACTTTGTAAATAGTTGGACAGTGTTGAGGGAGTTATTTGTTTAGCAGAGTGATGGCATTGGGGGAAAAAAAACTGCCCTTGTGTCTAGTTGTTCTGGTGTGCAGGGCTCTATAGCGTCGTTTTTCAGGGAGGGAGTTGAAACAGTTTATGTCAGGGATGTGAGGGATCTGTAGATATTTTCCCAGCCCTTTTTTGGACTCCTGCATTATACAGGTCCTCAATTGAAGGCAGGTTGGTAGTATTTTTTTTTCTGCAGTCCAAATTATCCTCTGTGGAGTCTGTGTCTGTCCTGTCGGGTTGCAGAACCAAACCAGACAGTTATAGAGGTGCAGATGATAGACTCAATAATTCTTCTGTAGAACTGGATCAGCAGCTCCTTGGGCAGTTTGAGCTTCCTGAGTTGGTGCAGAAAGAACGTTCTTTGTTGTGCTTTTTTTGATGACGTTTTTGATGTTAGGTGTCCATGTTAGGTCATGTGATATAGTAGAACCTAGAAATTTGAAGGTCTCTACTGAGGTGTGACCAAATATTATTTCTTTGACTTCCCAGTCTGACCCTGTGCAGCCTTTGGAGACGAAAGTGTTATTCAAAAAAAAAAAAAAAAAGCAGACAAGCCCTGTCATCTGAATTTCTCCATCTTTGGATTCTGAGGGAGGCTGTGGGGAATTTTTCTCAGCTCCAAATGTTCTCTGGAATGGTTTTTTTTTCCTTCTTCTATTTGCACAGAAAGTAGAGACACCCCTCCACATGGCTGCTCGGGCCGGGCACAGTGAGGTAGCCAAGTATCTTCTCCAGAACAAAGCCAAGGTCAACGCCACAGCTAAGGTAGGTACCTGTCTGACTTTGGGATCAATAAGTCACATTGAATGGATGGCTTTTTCCTTCTTAGTGGCTTCATGTAGGAGAAAAAACTGGTAGAGCTGGGAGGCGGGGTTAAACGAGTTATCTGCCTAGAATCGTTACATGGTCACAAACAGTTCAAGTCCAACCCGTCTTGAATTCCGTTGATCCTTATCGGGCACTGATTTAGTGTTGAAATTTAGCTGGCTAGATTTAGTTGATTCCCCCTTTGATTGGTGTGAGAGTAGGAATGGATTCCCAGAGGAAAAATTGCAGACTACAGGAACCAGAACTACTACTCAGGTGACCCTGAGGACACAGATAAACCTCCAAGTGGCCTCAACGACCCTCTAAAAGGATGCAAATGACCAGCTGTCTGCAAGGAGTATAAATCCTTCCCTTCCCCACCATCCTGTCAGAGCTGAAGAAGCTTCTTGGATGAGAAGCTAAACGTCTTCAAATAGAAAAACAAGAAAGTCCAGTTGCCTCTTGGAAAAAGGACCTTTGGGTCAACCATGACCTGGAGGATGAAGAATCTCTACAGAATTTTAGCTATACAATTTGGGAGGAAAACCCTTGGAATGGCGTGGAAGTAGGAATGGATTCCCAGAGGAAAAATGGCAGACTACAGGAACCAGGAGCAATAATCAGGTGACCCTGAGGACACTGATAAACCTCCAAGTGGCCTCAACAACCCTCTAAAAGGATGCAAATGACCAGCTGTCTGCAAAGAGCACAGATCCTTCCATTCCCCACCATCCGGTCAGAACTGAAGGAACTTCTTGGAGGAGAAGCAAAACGTCTTCAAAAGAAAAAACAAGACAGTCCAGTTGCCTCCTGAAAAAAGCACCTTTGGGACAGTTGACTAGATTCTTGTGTAAATGCTTGAGTAGGGGTTCCCCAACCTGTCAACTTGTGGATTTCAACTTCCAGAATTCTTCAGCCAGCCACGTCGCCAAGTTTGGAACCCCCTGGAATCATGAGATGCCTCGAAAGATGCATCATAAAGTTGTCCCCGTGTCCCCACAACTCCTTGGATTGAAACCAACCCGGTCCTTGTCTAGTGACTTCCTCATGCGAGACAGTTTCCGCGTCCTCCTTTGGGGCAGCGTGGGAAAGGCAGGCCGTTCAGGCAGGGCCAGGCAGCGAGCTAGGATGAGAAAAAGGTGTGTCTTTTCTTCTTTCAGGACGATCAGACACCCCTGCACTGTGCCAGCCGCCTCGGACACTGCGCCATGGTGAAGTTGCTCCTGGAGAGCGGCGCCGATGCTAACCTCTCCACAACTTCTGGACATACGCCGTTGCACATCACGGCCCGTGAGGGGCATCTGGATTGTGTTTGTGCTCTCCTGGACAAAGAGGCATCCCAAACTGCCATGACTAAGGTTGAGAAAGAAGGCTCTCCCCTCCCTTCCCTTCCC
>NC_142015.1:2175000-2185000 GCF_049901735.1 Notechis scutatus | reverse complement strand
GTTGAATCTCTCCTTGATCAGTTTCCATCCATTATTCCTTGTCTGGCCTTCAAGTGCTTTGGAAAATAGCTTGATCCCTTCCTCCTCTCTGGGGCAGTCCCTCAAATATTGGAAGATGCTCTCCTGTCTCCTCTGGTCCTTCTCTTCCCTAGACTAGCCAGGCCCAGTTCCTGCATCCGTTCATCGTATGTTTTCGCCTCATCTGTCAAGCTAACCTTCCTTCAGGGTTTGTTGCTATGAAGGTGCCACTTTGGCTGATTCCAAAGACATGAGGACACTTTAGTTCAATGAGTGCAAATGCAGCTGGGACATATTACAGGAACTCTTGTCATTGTGGCTTGTAAACCACAGTTTATGGCACAATGTGTTGTACAAGACTAGCTAACTATTTATTGGGTTTATTTTTGTAAAAAATAGTCATCAACTACTTTGTGCAACGTGTAATATCACGGGCTGTTTTGTTTTATGATGTATTTTGTGATGATTGCATTTTACGATTATGATCATGATTTATCACTTGTATGTACCCAGAGAGCTTCTGCACCGGAAGACACATTCCTTGTGTGTCCAATCACACTTGGCCAATAAAGAATTCTGTTCTATTCTGAATGAATATACATTTGACAGTAAAACTGTGACGACCCAGGGCGTGGCACAAAGGCAACATAGTCAAATAAGCAATAAGAGTCCCTTCATTATCTCCAACTTTGCCTCCAAGGTCCAAGTTACCTTTGGTTGGAGAAAAACTCTCCCAGGAACAGTCTTTAAGTGGAGGAAATTCAGTCCAAAAACGAAGTACATACAAACGGTAACTAAAAATCAACACAAACTACGCTGCAATAATTAACTTCACAGGGCAGAAGAAGGAATTGCAGACTTGAAAGCCCAGTAAAACACACACAGTTGGGAAGACGCCAGGAACTCAGATAAGCCTCGACAATACCAGATAAATTCATGATTTGCTCCCAACACCTTGCTGTGTGCAGCTTCCCTTTTAAAACACTGTGTTCCCAGCTGCAGCTAATGAAGGGAATCAGGGCCCTTTCTTCCCCCATAAGCCACACAACTCACTTGCTCTCTTCTCCATTCCTCCCTGCGTGCCCTAGGATGAAGAGGGGGTGGGCCTGGGTCTTTCTCTGAATTCCCTCTGCCTTGCTCTACCGCTCCCCTGCTCTGCCCAGCCAGACTTTGCCCTTCCCCAGTTTCTTCCACAGCCAAAGGAGCCACACTCCCACTCCCTGTCAGCTGTTCAGCCTCCCCCTCCAAATCAGATTCCAACAGGGGCATGACAAAAACAATCAGCCATGTGTATCTAGAGGTAATCCTCAGCTTACAGTCACAACCGAACCCAGAATTTCCATGGCTAAGCAAAGACAGTTGTTAAGTGAGTTTGTCACATTTTAACAATCTCATTTGCCTCCGTCCTGAATCTCTACAGTTGTTCAGTTAGTAACAGGGTTGTTAAGTGAATCTGGCAGACAATAAAACAGCCCAATTGCTTGTTCAGAAGATGGTGAGCACACCACATCATCCTGAGTTGCAAGACGACAGGTAAAGTAGAAACCAAATCAGCTCAGATCAAAGTGATAATTATCACGAGTCAAGGATCGGGGCTCATCAAAGCGTTCACCAAGTGTGAAAGTTGCAAGTCCTTGAATTAAGATATCAACCTTGGTTTTACTTGTAGGGTTGACCCAAGGGAGAAAGGAGCCATTGAGCCAGTGCTGTCCGAAGACATGTCCGCAGTCATGTGGTCAGCATGACGTCACGGAGTGCTGTTACACTCCCACCGAAGTGGTACTTAAATTATCTACTTACATTTGCATGCTTTCGAACTACTAGGTTGGCAGGAGCCGGTGCTGAGGACGGGAACTCAACCCTGGCACGGAGGTCTCAAACCTGGGCTTCCAGCTTTCCAGCTGATGAGCCCAACATCTTAATCGCTGAGTCACCACGCCAAAGATGGCAATGGGTAGATGTTATAATTCGGTATCTAAGGAAGCTAACCGTCTAACGTCTTCCAGTCTGGTTGCAATGTGATTCATCCCAGGTGCCTTAAAATTTCCTGAGGTGTATATAGTTTATTCGCATTGCGGGCTCATCTTGGCCATTCCCCCTGAAAGAGCTTTGCCTTCATTCTGGCCTTGTTCTATCCCAGGGGTGTCAGACTCGAGGCTGGATCCGGCCTATGGGGTGCATAGATCTGCCGTCCTGGAAACAGTTTAAGGATCGGCCCGTGGTGCCTTTGCCAGTGAAAATGGAGCTTGGGAGGGCCATGTTTGGCCTTCCCGATCTCCTTTTTTGCTGGCTGAGGGTTACAGGAGGCTGTCCCAGCCGAAAACGGAGCTTGGGAGCCTGTTTTTGCTGGCTGAGGGTTGCAAGAGGCTGTCCCAGCCGAAAACAGAGCTTGGGAGCCCATTTTTGCTGGCTGAGGGTTGCAAGAGGCCGTCCCAGCCGAAAACGGAGCTTGGGAGCCCGTTTTTGCTGGCTGGGGGTTGCAAGAGGCCGTCACAGCTGAAAACGGAGCTTGGGAGCCCGTTTTCACTGGCAGAGCACTTAGACCACCACAGGCGGCCCCGACACAAGTGATGTTGAGCTGGCCCTGCCCCCCGGGCCCCCCTGAGGTCAAACACAACCCTGATGCAGCCCTCAATGAAATCGAGTTTGACACTCCTCTCCTCTCCTGATTCTATTCAAGGGGCTCCTTAGTTTTTCGGGACAACTGCATGCCTGGGAGAGGTTTTGTTGGATCTGTGTGACCTGTTGGATTGTGGTTATTAAAAATAGCCCGTCTCAATTGCCATTCTTCCACAGGAGGTCAGAAAAAAAATCAAGGTGAAAATGACACAAGGTAACGGTCACAACCAGGGGATCAAAAGCGGCAGACTCTTTTTTAAACCTTGCGATATGGATAAAAAGGAGCAGGATTTTCATCACATTTTGGGGAGCCCCTGTCTTGAGATGCCTCCAAGGCCGATTGGGGATTATTGCTATAACCGTAAACGGTTCCTCTTCCTTTGAAATTTCATTTCGTCGGAAATCTGCACCTGCTGCAATTGAAGTGAATGAAATGAGCTAATACATTTCCGACGGCCGATTCATTTACTGCAGATTTCGTTCAGAAGCCAAACATGGTAAAGAGAGGAAATGAAGAGTTTCCTCAGTACAAAAAAAACCGTTTCTCGGGAAAAAGAATGACTTCTTGACAATGGAAAACTCATTTCAAGTTTCAATGCACAACACGCAATACGCAAGGCTCTTGCATTTTTAATTTCTGTCTGAGTATTACTCTTATTTGAAAGTCAACAGGTTTTTTTTCTACATTTCTCAGTTAAATTTTCTATGTGGTTCAAAACAAACAAACAAACCCACCATCAATTCAGTAATTTCTAAATAGAAAAGTAAAAAGTTGGAGGTGTCACAAATTGGCAAACGCTACTAGGAATTACCAACACTTAATTATCTCATATTCTTCTACCTAAATTCAAAAAAACAAGAACAATGGTTGTTGTTTTTTGCAAACACTTCTATGCAAATGAAGAAACTATAAACTGTAATCGGCTACTTGATTTGCAATGCCCCTCGTCTGAACCAAAAAATGCAGCTGGCCAACTTCAAAACAAATCAGAATCATACATTAAGCCCTGTAGTGTCTTTTGCCTTAATCCAGGGGTGTCCAACCTTAGCAACTTTAAGACTTGTGGACTTGCTGGCTTCAGACTTCTGGGAGTTGGAGTCTACAAGTCTTAAATTCGCCAAAGTTGGACACCCCTGCCCTAATCCTTTTGCAGAAGATCAACACTGTTTTCCTAGAAATGATTAGATCATCTTGGGAACCTTATTAAAAAGACAGTGTAAAGATGAAGTATAACATTTTGATTTATTTATTCTTCTCTTTGCTTCTGGGCCTCCTATTCCCAAAGGCTTTTTGTAAGCATAAAAATATCTCTAGAAATATTTATAAGCATAAAAAAGACATAAAAACTAATAATCTCTCTTTCAAATCACAGAGTGTCTTCCTACTTTGCAAGATGGGCCTCTAAAGCATTGCTGGATTGCAGAAGGAATGGGATCAATCAAATTCCCACTGGGAAGGAGTTTCAAAATGTGGGTGCCACTATGAGGAACATCCACTTCCAAGAGCCCATCAGGTGACAATCCAACAGCAATGGAGATGGTTGATGCTTTCTACTTTGGTTGGATAGGCAGAAGAACACAGGAGAAGACAATCCCTTCGTTCAGTGTTTCTCAACCTTAAAAAGTTTGAGATGCGTGAACTTCAGCTTCCAGAATTCCCTAGCCTACATGCATGGACTTCAACTCCCAGAATTCTCTAGCCAGCATGCTAGGGATTTCTGAGAGTTGAAGTCTACACCTCTGAACGTTGCTGAAGTTGAGACACACTACTTTGGATAACCACACTGCAAAGGTTCGTGCCATGCTAAATCATGGTTTCTTTAGACCACAGTAAGCTAACTCAGCCACAATAGCTAAGTTCCCACAACACACTACATCTGGAAATAAACCACACCTTAGGTCTTCATCTCACAGGTGAACTCAGTCAAGGAGATCACGTTTCTTTGACTTTCCATTTGGTTTATTACCGTTAAAACTGATCACACCCCTGATCTCCATACTCACCACTTGTTCCAGCTTCTCCAGGTTGTCCTGATGTTTTTCCTCTGGGCAGAGACCTGGAGCTTCCTGGGATTCACTCTCAGCCATGGGAACGCTCTTCTTTTTCCGTTTGCCTTTAAGACTGGGTGCTGCGTGAAGACAAGAAGGCCATTGAGCCTCAAAAGACGTAGCACAAAAGGAATAACCACTTTGGGCCTCCAGCCCAGATCTGCAATCAATGATCAACCCCCTACTTGGGCCATTCTCTGATCCATTGGGAGGGAAAGGCCACCACTTGGAGAAGTGCTCTTCCTTGCCCCAGATTCCACTTGGAGGTCCCCTCTTGAACAAGACTAGATATCTCAAGTGAAGTGAAGGTCCTCTATTAGGATCCCAAAGAGCCAGTCTTCTCTGGAGTAGAGAGAGAGGGAGAGAGGGAGAGACAGAGACAACTGCAGCCAAAGGCTCAAGTCATTTGCTAGCTACGCAACCGAAGGCCTTTCTCACCCCTACACCCATTCACCCATTGTTATCTGAATTAGAAGGAGGAAGGATGAAACAATGACGTTTTCTTCCTCATCCAAACTTCTGCAAACTAGGACTTCCATGTGTGTGGGTGGGTGTCAACATCTGCAAGACGGCCAGCGCCATTTCGTGATCCAATCTTACCCTATGGGTGACCCTATTTGCAAAGTCATGGGATCGCAGAGTCCCTTCCCCTCTCCCACCCACTGATGTCCAGAGAGAGATGACCGTCTTTCTGCCCTCATCCCCAATCTCTGCCCAAACTCCTCTTGAAAACCTCCCGCGATGGAGCAGCCGCCGCTTCTGGTGGCAAGCCTTTCCACCTGCTTCATCGTTCCAGCCGTGCAATACTGCACGAATCCGCTTTGCGGCTCGCCCATTCTGGCATCCCGGTAGACCAGACCGGGAAATGTCACATGGCTCAGGTTGGGACTTTCCATCTAGACCTGCACACAAGATTCACAACGCAGCCCTGGCTGAAATATTGGCCAGCCTGGCTTCCGAATCACACTGCTCGTTATATTGGTGTCTCGTTTGGAGAGGCATCTGGCGCAGGCAGTGGCGGATCCTGGAAGGCGGACAAGCCTGTGCAGTTCCACTTTCGCTTTCTAAGCGGTTTCCTGAATGGTGAGAAATTCACCCCACATCCTTCCCTCCTAGACACGGCTCAACCGACGGCCTCTCCTCCACCTTCTTGGAGGCCCCACTGCCAGCGCATGAGGCTCTTCTCCAGAAATGCACTCACCCTAGACCACAGGCACCTAGAAGGAGCGGGAGGGAGATTTGGAATCAGGGTGCAAAGAAGGGGTGGTGGTCTGGGGGCAGGAGAAGCAGCGGTTGCTCTCTGTTCAGGCAACAAGATGCGTCCCAATTGGGGGCGTTGGTGAGGTATGGGCAACAAAGTCCATATGGCGGCCCTGATGGTCCAGTGAAAGCTCCATCTATTGTCTCTCTCTCTCTCTCTGTGTCTGTGTGTGTGTGTGCGCTGCTGATAAAGGTTTAAAAATTTTGAGCCGTTTCAAAGGGTAACTATTTGGATTTTTAATGGGAGAAGGGGGGGGAGAAAGAAAGAAAAAGAAAGAAAGAAAGAAAGAAAGAAAGAAAGAAAGAAAGAAAGAAAGAAAGAAAGAAAGAAAGAAAGAAAGAAAGAAAGAAAGAAAGAAAGAAAGAAAGAAAAGAAAAGAAAAGAGGTGGGGAGAGAGAGAAAGAGACAGAGAGAGAGAGAGGTGGGGAAGAAGGGAGAGAAAGAGAAAAAGAAGGAAGGAAGGAAAGAAGGAAGGAAGGAAGGAAGGAAGGAAGGAAGGAAGGAAGGAAGGAAGAAAGAAAGAAAGAAAGAAAGAAAGAAAGAAAGAAAGAAAGAAAGAAAGAAAGAAAGAAAGAAAGAAAGAAAGAAAGAGGGAGATTGTAAGCATTTAAGATATTTAAACAATCTTGGAAACTAAGATGTGTAGACATCTACTCCCAAAATACCACTGTCAACATGCTTTAAGGCGCATGGACTTCAGCTCCCAGAATTCCCCAGCCAGCCATGGGAGTTGAAATCCATACACCTTAAAGTTGCCAAGGTCGAGAAACCGGGTCCAGAAGACCAGGGCATCTCCTCCTGCTTGGCAGCTGTCCCACCTGAAAGTCCCCGTTGCCAACTGCCAAGTCCTTAAACCTGGTCCAACCTGACCACGTGCCAACGATCAAAGCTCAGTTTCGTCCTGTCCGTTACCTCCTCACCAAATTGCCTTTTAGCAAAACCAAATTGTCGCCCCTCATCAACTAAAGAACCTCACATCCTTAATGGATATTCAGGGTGAGGGAGGGAACCATCTGCGGAACATTATTATTTTTTATAAATGTATCATTTTTATAAATAACATCACGACGCGAGAGCCAAACAGCACATTGGCAGTTTTAGCATTACCGATGACCCCGTTACTTAACCGGGATCTGTTAAATAAATCAGGACAGATTGTCTCATCCACATGCTAAGTCACAAAATCACAGTGGCTGCATTACACACCAGCTATTAAGCCAAAATGAAAGAGATCGTGTCTGGACTTAGTGGGATCTCTCTCTCTCTCTCTCTCTCTCTCTCTCTCTCTCTCTCTCTCTCTCTCTCTCTCTCTCTCTCTCTCCTTTCTTTCTTTCTTTCTTTTTTCTTTCTTTTTCTTTCTTTCTTTCTCTCTCTCTCTCCCTCCCTCCCTCCCTCTTTCTTTCTGTATTTTATCCTTCCTTTATTGTTTGCCCTATTGGGGAGATGAGAGACATATAAATTTAATAAATGGTTGTGATAAATAACTGAAGGGATTAATGTCTCCAATACTCCTTCCTCCTGCTATTTTCTCCACAACAACAACCCTATGAGGTGGATTGAGCTAAGAGAGACGGATTGACCCAAACTCACCCAGCCAGCTTTCATGTCTAAGGCTGGACTAGAACTCATCATCTCCTGGTGATTGGCCCAAAGGCAGGACTTTGGACCAATCACCTGCTATTTTCTCCACAACAACAACCCTGTGAAGTGGATTGAGTTGGGAGAGACGGACTGGCCCAAAGTCACCCAGCCAGCATTCATGGGTGACTAAGGTGGTACTAGAACTCGCCGTCTCCTGGTGATTAGCCCAATGCCACCCAGCCAGCTTTAGTGGCTAAGGAGGGACTAGAAGTCACCGTCTCCTGGTTTCTAGTGCTTTAACCATGAAACCCAGTCACCCAGCTGGCTGGATGGATGGCTAGAGCAGGATGCGCATATGTTGATTAAAAAAGCTACGCGAGGAAGCAAATACATTTGCCAAGCATCCAAATTTCGATCACGTGGCTACTATGGCCATAAGTGTGCAACAAGTCATAAATATGCTTTTCAGTGCTGTTGTAACCAGGGGTAATATTCTATCGGTTCGGCCCAGTTCGGTTGAACCGGTAGTTCCGAGGATTATCTGTGAGTGAACCAGTTTGCTCCGACGATCGGCTGCTGGGCCCCGCCTGCCCACCCTGGCTCTATTCTGATGTTGATTTCCTGGTTTCCAAGCTCAGCTGCTTCACGCAGCACAGTGGATCGCCACAGTCAGCTGTTTAACACACAGGGAGAGTGCAGGATTGCAGGAGAAGGTCAGCGGCAAACCCTCTGTGCGCACCAAACCGGTCGTTACACTGGTTGAATCACACCCCTGGTTGTAACTTTTGAACTGCCACTAAATGAATCGGTTGTAAGTCCAGGGCTTCCAAATCAGCCCAACGAGCTGCTCCTTTGAAGAAAAAAAAAAGCGAGCAGGGTGAGAGGGAGGGGAGAAGGCCAGCTATTTAACTAACTGCTGCAGAAGGAATAAAGAGACCCTTTTATTTTGTAAACAAGTCTGAGTCACCCTGTGGCTACGAGAAAAATAAAACAACCTAATCCAGAGAAAAGAACGCAAGCGGAAGCCTACGAAACCGTTGCAAGCTTTTGAATTTCCAAGAACTTTTAATCACGCAAGTTGACTAGAAAAAGAAAACAAGACACACACACACAAAAAAAAAAACCACACACACGGGAAGGGAAATGAGATGACTCACCTTTTGATTGGAACAAGTGTTGCTCAACCGCATTAATTTTTAAGCTTGTGGGCTCCCAGAGTCCGTCCGTTTCCCCCGGCCAGGAAGGAGAATTCTGGGAGATGAAGTCCACAGAGAAACTGGAGTTGAGTCAGTAGCGGGATTCATATAATTTAACAACTGGTTCTCTGCCCTAATGGTTTCTTCCAACAACCAGTTCACCAAACTGCTCAGAAAATTAACAACCAATTCTCACAAACCGGTGCAAACCAGCTAAAATCCCACCACTGGGTTGAGAAGGAAAACGAGCGAGCTGTTAAGTCCCCACCACAGAGGTCTCTAAACTGGGGAACTTTTAAGACTTGTGGACTTCAGCTCCAGGCTGGTCAGGGGGCGTTCTAGGAGTTGAAATCTTCAAGTCTTTAAAAGGGTGTCAAATTTGGAGACGCCAAATTTGGATCCCATCAGTTCATGGACCACATCTGAAATTGCCCGTTTTTGCAAATATAAATTCCAGACATTCACACCTAAAGCCTCTTTCTATCTTTTACAACAGGGGTGCTCCAACCTTGGACACTTTAAGACTTGTAGCTGTCTGGGGAATTCTGGGAGTTAGAACATGGAATAAAACAAAGAATAACAAGAGTTGGAAGGGGCCTTGATGGTCATCTAGTCCAACTCCCTGCACAAGCAGGAGAGTCTGTAGTGGCTGTCCAGTTTCTTCTTGAAAACCTCAACTGAAGGGGCATCATCAACCTTGGAAAGGAAGGCAATCCACTGGTTGACCGTTCTCAATGTTAGGAAATTTCTCCTTAGTTTTAGGTTGCTTCCCTCCTTGATTAGTTTCCATCCTTTTTCCCAAAGGTGCTTTTTCCAAGAGGCCACTAAGACTTTCTGGTTTTTCTTTGAAGCTTCTTCAGCTCTGACTGGATGGTGGGGAATGGAAGGGTTTATATCCCTTGCAAACAGCTGGTCATTTGCATCCTTTTAGCGAGTCATTGAGGCCACTTGGGAGGTTTTATCTGTGTCCTCGGGATCACTCAAATGGTGCAAATGGGTGCGGAGCCTTCTTGGAACTGCTGAAAGGACTGTGTTGCAGACTGGACACAGATGATGTCGTATCCCTCCTCCCCTACTTCCATTCCCCCAACATCCAGTCAGAGCTGAAGAAGCTTCTGGGATGAGAAGCAAAACATCTTCAAAGAAAAACCAGAAAGTCCAGTTACCTCTTGAAAAAGCACCTTTGGGACAACCAGGACCTGGAGGACTGAAAAGCTCCATAGACATTGGTTCTTGTCTTGACTTCTGGTGCTTTGGTACATACTTTGCCTGCCTT
>NC_142015.1:2125000-2170000 GCF_049901735.1 Notechis scutatus | reverse complement strand
CTAGTCCAACCCCCTGCCCAAGCAGGAGACCCCTACACCATTTCTGACAGGTGGCAGTCCAGTCTCTTCTTGAAAGCCTCCAAGGATGAAGCTCCCACAACTTCTGAAGGCAACTTCTGTTCCACTGGGTTGATTGTTCTCCCTGTCAGGAAATTATTGATTTACCTCAGAATATCCATGCTGGCTAGGGAATTCTGGGAGTTGAAGTCCACATACCTTCAAGTGGCTGAGGTTGGGGGGGAAAAACAGCTATTTATATTTAACTAATTCATTAGAAGGCAGATGAACTGACCGTGACTTTTTCCCCAAAGCAGTCATCCTTCCAATGTAAACATTTTTTGGATTCTCTGCCATGGGTGTGGACACCCCTTCCGCGTTCCTGCTGCTTTGGGTAATATATTTACACAAAGCACCAATCAATCAAGCCCATGCTTGCAGCCAGGGGAATATTGCTAGGTAAAATCCCTTTGAGTGACCGACAGGGGCAGGGAGGCAACCTGACAATTTCACTGTGTTTTGAACCAATGTTAAACCTCCTTCGGCCTTCTCTCCTGATCATTTCTCATGAGCTTCCAGTCTCAAGCCAACTGCATCAAACTCTGCTAGGGATTTTTTTCCGGTTTAAGAGGGGGTTCCAGGTAGAATTGCAGGGATCCCCGCCAAAATGGAAACTTAGAGGCTCTTCCACGGTGACCACAACCCTGCCTTAAGGAGTGTTTTTTTTAAAGAAACTTTATTTGATTTTCAGAAGTTTTTAAAAACCTAAGATAAAATTATATACTGGATCGTATCAATGTCAAGACACCATTTCCATATACATGTTTCTACACATTCTTTCTTGTTAACATGGCATTACCATTGCATATTCTTTCCTTTATTCTTATTACAGATTTATATATTTTCATCCTATATTTCTATTTTCTTCGCAGTGAATATATACATTTCTATGCATAATTTCTCATTCTTTACCTAATTGTAACTTTAATTTCTTTTTATTTGCTTTAAGAAGTTTGGGTGCCTGGAGCCACCGATGATAATTTGAGTTACTGGTAAGAAGAGTCACAACAAGCAACTGAGGGTCGCCTGAACACAACCCACCAGAGGTTAAGTGTTGCTGAAAAGAGGAGAGGGGAAGGGGGGGTGTCAGAGATGTAGGCGTATCAGGAGATAGAAGAAATAGAAGAAAATAGAAGGAGGAGGAGGAGGAGAACAAGGTTTGCACATGAACAACTGAATTGAGGCAGCAACGGGCCAACTTGCACTTGTTAAACTTCATGGATCTGCTTCCCAAAATATTAACATTCCTTGAATAAAATGAAACTTAGTCACAAAGTACTGATCTAGGACTGAATTAAGTAAGCTACGGCATGACCAACAGGCCCCACTGTTTAACAGACCCCTTCCAGAGTGCAAAATTACCTGACGGGGGCTGCCCTGCTCCATTTGAATCCTGGGCATTTCGTTCCCTGGCACCAAAAACAGGAAGCCGAGCACAAAATTGTTTCTAGCTATTCCTGCCCCCACATCGACTTCCAGCTCATGTTTGCTAAACCCGTTGGCATGTCACTCTCTCCCTGAAGGGTCAGGGAGCGTATCCAAAACACTCACATACTGTACAAAGGGAAGGGAGGAGGGGAGTTGGAGAGAGAAAGACAGACAGAGAGAGGGAGGAGGGAGGGAGGGAGAAGAGAGAGAGAGAGAAAGGAGGGAGAAAGAAAGGAGAGAGAGAGAGAGAGGAAGGAGAGAGAGAGAAAAAGAAAGGAGAGGAGAAAGAGAGGAAAAGAGAGAAAGGAAGGAGATGAGAAAGAGAGAGAGAGAGAGAGAGAAAGGAGAGGGAGAGAGAGAGAGAGAAAGGAAAAGAGAAAGAAAGGAGAGAGAGAGAGAGGAAGAGAGAGAGAAAGGAGAGGGAGAGAAAAAGAAAGGAGAGGAAAGAGAAAGAGAGGAAAAGAGAGAAAGGAAGGAGAGGAGAAAGAGAGAGAGAGAAAGGGGAGGGGGAAGAGAGAGAGAGAGAAAGGAAAAGAGAAAGAAAGGAGAGAGAGAGGAAGAGAGGGAGAAAGGAGAGGGAGAGGGAGAGAAAAAGAAAGGAGAGGAAAGAGAAAGAGAGGAAAAGAGAGAAAGGAAGAGAGAGAGAGAGAGTGAAAGGAGAGGGAGAAGAGAGAGAGAGAGAAAGGAAAAGAGAAAGAAAGGATAGGGGGAGACAAAGAGAAAGGAGGGGGGAGAGAGAGAGAAGAAAGAAAGGAAAGAGAAAGGAGGGAGGGAGAAAGAAAGGAGAGGAGGGAGAGGAAGAGAGACAGGAAGAAAGGACAGAGAGAGAGAGAGAGATCTCCAATTTAATGTTCTTTAAGTATGAGATCATGGTTTACACCACACAGCAACTAAAGGAAGAGTTTTCGAGAGGATTACTGGACATGATGACAAGTTGTCCAGGGAAACAAAAGACATTCAGGGAGGAGAGAGAAAGTTGGGGGGTGGGAATCATCCCAGCCTCTTTCAGAAGGCTTCCAACAAGAGAGGGACCCCTTCCCCTTCCCCTGAGACCCCCAAAGGGAGAAGGAGAGAAGGAAAGGGGGACAGTGGAAGAGCTCTAAGGAAGGGGTGGAAAGAGGCATGGAGACATGAAGCTGAAGAAAACAGGAGGGGAGGGGAAAGTCCTGCAGAGAGAAAGCAGAAATGACAAAAAGAAAATAACAATAATAATAATAACAACTCTGAGTACTAAGTTGGGGTGCAAACAGAAACATCCAATTTTGGGAGACTGGGGAACACCTGCTTTTCCTTCCTTCTCCCCTCTCTTCCCCCACCCCAACTACCACCACCACCACCCCAGCAATTTTCCTCTCCTCTGCTGGAAATCCAGCAAAGCAAAGACAAAATCCCCGTGCATCCAAGTGCAAAATCCAAAATTTCAGGTTTAGCTGAAGAGAGACTTCTTCTATTTGGTGGCTGTGGGAACTACACTCCCTATCATCCCCAGCTAAGTCGGCTGCCAGCTTGAACCCCTTGCCGAAGCGAGCGGGGGAAAGGATGGGTCTCACCTTGAGGTCTGGGGATGATGGGAAACGCAGCCCCACACACCTGGAGGACTCCCTGCCCCGCTGGGAAAATTTAAGGAAGGCTTTGATTGACTCTTAGGAACCTTCCATCCTTCCTCCCTTCCTTCCTTTCTTCCTTCTTTCTTTTTTCCCCTCCTTCTTTTCCCCTTTCCTTCAAATCATAGAGCTGGAAGAGACCTATGAATACTTCTAGTCCAATTCCTTAGACAGGAGATTTTCCTTCCTTCCTTCCTTCCTTCCTTCCTTCCTTCCTTCCTTCCTTCCTTCCTTCCTTCTTTCTTTCTTTCTTTCTTTCTTTCTTTCTTTCTTTTTTTCTTTCTTGTTTTTCTTTCCCTCCTTCTTTCCCCCTTTCCTTCAAATCATAGAGCTGGAAGAGATCTATGAATACTTCTAGTCCAATTCCTTGTCCAGGACAGGAGATTTTCCTTCCTTCCTTCCTCCCTCCCTTCCTTCCTTCCTTCCTTCCTTCCTTCCTTCCTTCCTTCCTTCCTTCCTTCTTCTTTCTTTCTTTCTTGTTTTTCTTTCCCTCCTTCTTTCCCCCTTTCCTTCAAATCATAGAGCTAGAAGAGGCCTATGAATACTTCTAGTCCAATTCCTTGTCCAGGAAAGGAGATTTTCCTTCCTTCCTTCCTTCCTTCCTTCCTTCCTTCCTTCCTTCCTTCCTTCCTTCTTCTTTCTTTCTTTCTTGTTTTTCTTTCCCTCCTTCTTTCCCCCTTTCCTTCAAATCATAGAGCTGGAAGAGACCTATGAATACTTCTAGTCCAATTCCTTGTCCAGGACAGGAGATTTTCCTTCCTTCCTTCCTTCCTTCCTTCCTTCCTTCCTTCCTTCCTTCCTCCATCCCTCCCTTATCTATAACTTGAAATAAAGAGTCCTGTGCGACAGTTGTCATATTTCATCCTTGTCACTGGTGGAGAGACACCTGTTTTAGTAAAGGATTGTCTTTCTTTCTTTTTTAATCGCCTCCCCTTGTAAAACAGCTGCTTGGAGACTCTGCGGCAGTTTTTTTTGGGGGGGGAATATTCCCTCCCCCCTCCCCTTCTCTCTTCCCTTGTTGGCTACAACAAAAGCAACTGTTTTTCGACACACAGTTGTGACATTGTGAGACAGGGATAGTAGGGCCCCCGCCTTCTCCTAATTCAGAGGTCTTCCAAACTTGGCCACTTTAAGACTGGTGGACTTCAACTCCCAGAATTCTGGCTGGAGCATTCTGGGAGTTGAAGTCCGCCAGTCTTAAAGTAGCCAAGTTTGGGGGACCCCCGTCCTAATTCTACAACCCCAGGGGGGAAAAGAACATGCTAATCTCAGTCCAATTGTGGGTCCTGGTTTGGGGGCGGATGAAGGTTTGGGGCAGCAGTTTGGAGACTCCTGGATTACAACAACGGGAATTTTGGTATTGGGAGGCAGCCTATTTTTGGATCCCAGATTCCCGGGATGACTTAAGCAGGAAAGTCAACCATTCCAGAGGTGGGATTCAGCCGGTTCGGACCGGAACCGGTAGTGGAAATTTTTGAGTAGTTGGGAGAACTGGCCAATCCCACCTCTGACTGGCCCCGCCAATCCCATCTCTTCTCTGCCTCCCATTGAGTCCCAGCTGATTCTTTGGTTGCCCTGCACAGGAGAACGGAGCTGGAAAGCAGGTTAGTGGGGTGGGGAGGGAAGGGGGATTTTGCAGTTTATCCTTCCCCTGCCATGCCCACATAGCCATGCCTACCAAGCCACCCCCACAGACCACCACACCCACCAAGCCACGCCCACTGCTGATGGGCTGTCTCTCCTTTGGTTGCCCTGCACAGGAGAACGGAGCTGGAAAGCAGGTTAGTGGGATGGGGAAAGGAAGGGGGATTTTGCAGTATATCCTTCCCCTGCCACACCTACCAGCCACAGCACGCCCACCAAGCCATGCCCCCCAAAAACCGGTAGTAATTTTTTTTTGGAATCCCACCACTGAACCATTCCATAATTTTTATGAGTTTCTCAATGAATTCCTTGGATTCGAGCCTCCAAGGCAGGCATGAGATCTGACCATTTCGGCAACGACAGAACTGTATTTTTTTAAAAAAAACAGACATAAACTTTCAAAACCCGTCTGAAAAAAAAAAAGAAAGAAAGAAAGAGGACCAAAAAAACAACAACAACAACTATCGGGGAATGAAATGGGGAAATAAAATTGTCAGTGCCAGTAAGTTACAAAAAAAACACAAAAGACACACACACACACACACTTAAAGAGAAATATTCCGTACCACAGATCGGTTTCAAAACCTGCGGCTGAATCACTCAAATCAGATGTGGCGTAATGCCAGTGAAGTCATGCTTTTCAAAACCGGGGGGGAGGGAGGGAGGAGAAGGAGGAGGAAGAAGAAGACGAAGGAGCCAAGCCCTTCTTGAGAATATCAACTTCCCGGCCTCATCCTTGAGCCGGCTGGCTTGCTTCCAACAAGGCAAACCAAGACTTGAGGCGGGAAAATTAGGGACGCTAATCCTGGTTTTGCTTCTGGAAAAAGTGAGGCAAGGAAATCTCCGAGAGCGCTTGGACTTATAGACTGCTTGACGGTGCTTTTCAGCCCTCTCTAAGTGGTTTACACTGAGTCGGCCTTTGGCCCAGTGGTGGGATGCTACCGGTTCGGACCGGTTCAACCAAACCGGTAGTAAAAAAAACAAAAAAAAAAAGCCTCCAATGATCAGCTGAGAGGAGGAAAAAAAAAATCATGGGACAATCAGCCAAAGAGAGGAGAAAGAAGAGAAAAGGGCAGGATCGGCCCTCCCAACTGCTGCTGGGCGGTTTTCTCTTCTTTATCCGCTCGGCTGATTGGCGCTGCAGGACTCAGCTGGTGCGGGGAAAGCTGCGAAAGGAATAGAATAGAATAGGGAATAGAGTAGAGTGGAGTGGAGTGGAGTGGAGTGGAGTGGAATGGAATAGAATAGAATAGAATAGAATAGAATAGAATAGAATAGAATA
The DNA here is from genome assembly GCF_049901735.1 of Notechis scutatus. Classification (NCBI taxonomy): domain Eukaryota; kingdom Metazoa; phylum Chordata; class Lepidosauria; order Squamata; family Elapidae; genus Notechis; species Notechis scutatus. The sequence continues at coordinate 2,163,985 of NC_142015.1, read as the reverse complement.
GAATAGAATAGAATAGAATAGAATAGAGTGGAGTGGAGTGGAGTGGAGTGGAGTGGAGTGGAGTGGAGTGGAATGGAATGGAATGGAATGGAATGGAATGGAATAGAATAGAATAGAATAGAATAGAATAGAATAGAATAGAATAGAATAGAATAAGGAATAGAGTGGAGTGGAGTGGAGTAGAGTGGAATAGAATAGAATGGAATGGAATGGAATGGAATGGAATGGAATGGAATAGAATAGAATAGAATAAGGAATAGAGTGGAGTGGAGTGGAGTGGAGTGGAGTGGAGTGGAATGGAATGGAATGGAATAGAATAGAATAGAATAGAATAGAATAGAATAGAATAGAATAGAATAGAATAGAATAGAATAGAATAGAATAAGGAATAGAGTGGAGTGGAGTGGAGTGGAGTGGAGTGGAGTGGAGTGGAATGGAATGGAATGGAATGGAATGGAATAGAATAGAATAGAATAGAATAGAATAGAATAGAATAGAATAAGGAATAGAGTGGAGTGGAGTGGAGTGGAGTGGAGTGGAGTGGAGTGGAATGGAATGGAATGGAATAGAATAGAATAGAATAGAATAGAATAGAATAGAATAGAATAGAAGAGAATAGAATAGAATAGAATAAGGAATAGAGTGGAGTGGAGTGGAGTGGAATAGAATAGAATAGAATGGAATGGAATGGAATGGAATGGAATAGAATAGAATAGAATAGAATAGAATAGAATAGAATAGAATAAGGAATAGAGTGGAGTGGAGTGGAGTGGAGTGGAGTGGAATAGAATAGAATGGAATGGAATGGAATGGAATGGAATGGAATAGAATAGAATAGAATAGAATAGAATAGAATAGAATAGAATAGAATAGAATAAGGAATAGAGTGGAGTGGAGTGGAGTGGAGTGGAGTGGAGTGGAATGGAATGGAATGGAATAGAATAGAATAGAATAGAATAGAATAGAATAGAATAGAATAGAATAGAATAGAATAAGGAATAGAGTGGAGTGGAGTGGAATAGAATAGAATAGAATGGAATGGAATGGAATAGAATAGAATAGAATAGAATAGAATAGAATAGAATAGAATAGAATAAGGAATAGAATAAGGAATAGAGTGGAGTGGAGTGGAGTGGAATAGAATAGAATGGAATGGAATGGAATGGAATAGGGAATAGAGTAGAGTAGAGTAGAATAAAATAGAATAGAATAAGGAATAGAATAGAATGGAATAGAATAGAATGGAATAAGGAATAGAATAGAATATGGACTAGAGAATAGAGAATAGAATAGAGAATAGAATAGAGAATAGAATAGAATAGAATAGAATAGAATAGAATAGAATAGAATAGAATAGAATAGAATAGAATAGAATAGAATGGAATGGAATGGAATGGAATGGAATGGAATGGAATGGAATGGAATGGAACGGAACAGAATGGAATAGGGAATAGAATAGAATATAGAGTAGAGTAGAGTAGAGTAGAGTAGAGTAGAGTAGAGTAGAATAAAATAGAATAGAATAGAATAGAATAAGGAATAGAATAGAATGGAATAAGGAATAGAATAGAATATGGACTAGAGAATAGAGAATAGAATAGAGAATAGAATAGAATAGAATGGAATGGAATGGAATGGAATGGAACAGAACAGAATGGAATAGGGAATAGAATAGAATATAGAGTAGAGTAGAGTAGAGTAGAGTAGAGTAGAGTAGAGTAGAGTAGAGTAGAGTAGAGTAGAGTAGAGTAGAATAAAATAGAATAGAATAGAATAAGGAATAGAATAGAATAGAATGGAATAGAATAGAATAGAATGGAATAAGGAATAGAATAGAATATGGACTAGAGAATAGAATAGAATAAAGAATAGAATAGAATAAAGAATAGAATAGAATAGAATAGAATAGAATAGAATAGAATAGAATAGAATAGAATAGAATAGAATAGAATAGAATAGAATAAGGAATAGAATAGAATGGAATAGAATAGAATGGAATAAGGAATAGAATAGAATATGGACTAGAGAATAGAGAATAGAATAGAGAATAGAATAGAATGGAATGGAATGGAATGGAACAGAACAGAATGGAATAGGGAATAGAATAGAATATAGAGTAGAGTAGAGTAGAGTAGAGTAGAGTAGAGTAGAGTAGAGTAGAGTAGAGTAGAATAAAATAGAATAGAATAGAATAAGGAATAGAATAGAATAGAATGGAATGGAATAGAATAGAATAGAATGGAATAAGGAATAGAATAGAATATGGACTAGAGAATAGAGAATAGAATAGAGATTAGAATAGAATAGAATAGAATAGAATAGAATAGAATAGAATAGAATAGAATAGAATAGAATAGAATAAACTCTTTATTGCCCAAGTGTGATTGGACATAGAAGGAATTTGTCTTAGGTGCATATGCTCTCAGTGTGCATAAGAAAAAATAAAATATCATGGACTATAGAAGAAACAGATCAGACATCCAGCCCTTGTTTATCAATGGAGACTCAGTGGAGCAAGTGGCCAGTTTTAAGTTTCTGGCTGTTACCCTAAAAGAGGACCTGACCTGGGGGGGGCTCACATTGCAGCCCTGGTCAAAAGGGCCCAGCAGAGATTAGACTACCCGAGGCTTCCCAGAAAACAACGACTGAATGAGAAACTGCTGGAGACCTTCTACTGCTGCACCATAGAGAGCATCTTAACTTAGTGCACCTGTGTCTGGTTTGCCAATTGCACAGGGGCCGATAGGACAACGCTACAGAGGGTTAATGTCATTGCCCAGAGGATCATTGGCTGCCCTCTCCCCTCTTTGGAAGAGCTTTAGAGCTCCCACTGCCTCAAGAAAGTTCAGAACATCCTCAAAGATCCCTCTCATCCTGGGCACCCCATTTTTTTTGAACTATTACCATCTGGCAGACGGTACAGGACAATAATAAAAACAAGGACAAACAGGCTGAAAAACAGCATCTATCCCAGAGCAGTAACTCTATTGAATTCCACTGTATGGTGCAATATGAATGCAATATCAGGGGTTTTCAATTCAATTGCATAGAATGCGAAGGGTGTGTGTTTGTGTTTTATTTTGATAGTCATAATGTACACTGAAGCATTTAATTTCATTGTACAAGGTACAATGACAATAAACTAAACTAAACTAATCAAGCGGCCAAAATCACAGCTCTCTACAAAGTTTCCTTCAAGTTCCACCAACTTTGGAAAATTCAAAGGGACAGCCAAACGCAGCCTTTGGGAGAAATATCTGGGTTAAAAAAAACCTGAACAAGCAGACAATAAGGAACCCACATCCATTTAACATGCAAAACCTGATCACTAGATAAATCCATTATTTTAGGGCTGGCCCAATATAATCCACCATATGTGAACGCCAAGTGGAAGGTCTTCAGGATAGGATAGGATAGGATAGGATAGAATAAGGGATAGAATGGAATGGAATGGAATGGAATGGAATGGAATAGAATAGAATAGAATAGAATAGAATAGAATAGAATAGAATAGAATAGAATAGAATAGAATAGAATAGAATTAGAATTAGAATTAGAATTAGAATTCTTTATTGGCCAAATGTGATGGGACACACAAGGAGTTTGTCTTGGTGCAAATATTCCCAGTGTACATAAAAGAAAAGATACATTTGTCAAGAGTCAAGAATCACAAACACAAGGGTAAAGGATAAAGACCCCCAAAATGAATCCGTTGCATGTTACACCAACAAAACCACTAGACTGCTAACTGGCCCTGTGGAGGGTACTGTGTGAACCGCTGGTTACCCACCAAGAGTCAAGTCATTCTGGGTCGTGGCCACATCAGAAAACGTAGCACACGGGACAACTTTTGGCCTGCATCGAGTTCTTTGAAAATTCGTAACATTTCACTAATAAGCAAATGGGGGAAAACGGGGGAAACCACAAAGAACCATCCATAGAGCTTCAGTTTTGCTAGCTGATTTTAATTTGAAACCGTCAAGATTGAGGGGCTGCCGTTTTGGGAAATGGGGTCCCCCTGATATCCCCCTCCAAAGCCAAGGGTGGCTCTGGACACCAAAATCCTGCACAAACAAACACACACACAAACACACACACCCTACAGGCTGTGTTTAAATCTAACCCTCTTCTGCAAAAAAAATCAAAAGAAAACCTTTTTTTACAGAATCGAGCAGCGTTGGAAGGGACCTTGGTGGTCGTCCAGTCCAACCCCGATGATCTAGCAGGGAGGGGTGTCTGAGTTCTGCTGTACGAGTCCAGCCAGAAGAAAAAGCAAGGCTGTCTGGAGAATGAAGTATGAACCGTGGTAATTTTATTCAATTACCTCTGTGGGCTCCGGCTTCCATTTGAAACTGGAATGATCAAGGCCCCTTCTGGCATTTGAGAATTCCCTGGCACGCTGCTGCGGCTATTCTGCTTTGGCCAGAAATGACAGTAGGGGTTGTATTTCACAGCGGACCCTCCTCCCGCTTCTCTCTCTCTCTCCTCCTCCTCCTCCTCTTGCAACAGCGAGCATCTAGCTTGTATTCCCAGAGAAAAGCAAGGTGCGAAAGAGAACACAGTCGAAATGAACTTTTTTCAGGGTTTTGCTAAAAGTTTCTGGCTTGGGCCAGAGGAGGGGTGGGGCGAAAGGGGAAGGAGGATTTTTTTTTAATAATGCAGATTTTTAATCTGCAAAAAAACATGTTTTCTGATCGGAAGAGGAAGCGAAGTCATTTGTATCTTCCAAAGAATTGCCGAGCCAGCTGCTTTCAGGAAGTGACAGCACCCAAAAGGAACTCAAAAGTGGCATCGCAGGAGTTTCATTCAAAAAGTTCTCCCTCCTCCTCCTCCTCCTCCTCCTCCTCCTCCTCCTCCTCCTCCTCCTCCTCTTCTTCTTCTTCTTCTTCTTCTTCTTCTTCTTCTTCTTCTTCTTCTTCTTCTTCTTCCTTCTTCCTTCTTCTTCTTCTTCTTCTTCTCTCCTCCTCCTCCTCCTCCTCCTCCTCTTCTTCTTCTTCTTCCTCCTCCTCTTCTTTCTTCTTCTTCTTCTTCTTCTTCTTCTTCTTCTTCTTCTTCTTCTTCTTCTTCTTCTTCTTCTTCTTCTTCTTCTTCTTCTTCTTCTTCTTCTTCTTCTTCTTCTTCTTCTCCTCCTCCTCCTCCTCCTCCTCCTCCTCCTTCTTCTTCCTTCCCAAAAGCGCGCAGTACCTGCCCCCCACACACACCCCTTCTGAAGTCAAGTTATTCCACCGGTGGATTGCACTCTCACCGTTAAGGAATGTCTCCTTAGAATTGAATGAATGAGCTGGAAGGGACCCTGGAGGTCTACTAGTCCAGCCCCCCCGCCCCCGCCCCCTTCAAGCAGGAGAACCTATACACACACAGGACGCTGCTGGGAACCTGTTGGTTGGAAGGGATGTGTGTGTCTGTGTCTGTGTAAAAAATGCACACCACAAATTAGCTGAGAACGGGCGAGCGACGAAAACAAAAGCCGCAAGAGGAAGCCGCGTTGCAACAAAATATCAGCGGTGTGGGTTGACATTGACTAACCGGCGAAGTCGACAAGGAAGAGGAAGATTTTTTTTAAAAAAAAAACTTCGCAAAACCAACGGACGGGGCTGGTTTTGGAGCAGGAGAAGCCCGAAGTGGAGGGGGGGGGAAACGAGCGCAACGCTCGCTCCCTTTTCCAGGCTACCGAGCTGGCACAGCGCGGAGAGGGGGAAAAAAGAAGAAAAGGGGGAAAGAAAGAAAAAGAGGCTCGCATCACGTGAATGAAGTTGACATACATGATGTTCCGAATACCAAGTGTGGGAAGGAGGCCGAGGGGGAGGAGGGCCGGGTTTGTTGTGTTGTAATCGTCAAGGCAAGAGAGAGTTGCAAAGCAATTTGGCTGCTTGACAAAACACACACACGCAGACACACACACAGTCAGTCTTTCAGGGGGGCTTGGGGAGGAGGGAGAAAAGAAAGGAGAAGAAAAGAGAAAGGAAGAGGAGAAGAGGAAAGGAAAGGAAAGGAAAGGCCTGGTTGATTGTTTTTCCACCTGCTCGGAAATGAAAAAACTTGGTGAGTTTTACAACTCAGTAGCAGCTCGTTCTTGCTCGTCATTATGGCTCAATCAGTTGGAGACACAGAGAGACAGAGAGAGAGAGGGAGGGAGAGAGGGAGGGAGAGAAAGAGAGAGGGTTAGGGGTTAGGAAGGGAAGGGAAGAAGGGAGGAAAGAAAGAAACAAAGAAGGGAAGGGAAAGGGAAGGAAAGAAAGAAAGAAGGAAAGAAGGAAGGGAAGAAAGAAGGAAAGAAGAAAGGGAAAGGGAAGGAAAGAAAGAAGGAAAGAAGAAAGGGAAAGGAAGGAAAGAAAGAAGGAAGGAAGGAAGGAACGAAGGAAAGAAACAAGGAAGGAGGGAAGGAAGGAAGGAAAGAAGGAAAGAAAGAAAGAAAGAAAGAAAGAAAGAAAGAAAGAAAGAAGAAAGAAAGAAAGAAAGAAAGAAAGAAACAAGGAAGGAAGGAAGGAAAGAAGGAAAGAAAGAAAGAAAGAAACAAGGAAGGAGGGAAGGAAGGAGGGAAGGAAGGAAAGAAAGAAACGGAAGGAAAGAAGGGAGGGGAGAGGAAAGGAGAGGAAAGATTTGATTTTTTTTGTCACATCTTCCAACCTTCTTTGACACACAATTTTCTCGAGTACACAACTGAAAATAACCACCTCCTAAAAATAAACCTCAAAACATCCACACAGCCCGGTCTCTCGCTCTTCAGGGAAGCGAGGAGGGAGGGAAATAAAAATAAAAATCAGACCGACCCGAAATCCGGAGGATTGCTCTCCCCCCCACCCCCCCCCACCCCCGAGTCAGTGAAAGGCGGCGGATGATCATTTCCATAGAAAGGATGGTTTGTTATTGAACTTTTTTTTTCTTTGTTTTTTTTTTTTTGTTTTTACAAGACTTGCAAAAAAAAGCCCTCTTGAGTCATCCAGCTGTGCCGCGTCAGAAGACGACTTACTAATAGTGATAAATAGCGGGGAGGGGAGGGGGGAGGGGAGGCAGACGCGGGGGGGGGTTGTTACATGCCGCAACTTCACAAAATCCGGACATTTTCTTTATTTCCTTTATTTTTTTAATCTTTTTTTTTTTTGGACTTTTTTTTTCCCACGATCGGGAACTGTACGACCATTGGACACACCTTGGTACAAAAAGCAAAACAACACAACAACGCAACAACACAACATCCCTTCCCCCCCACCCACCCCCCCCCTCCAAAAAAAAAAACTTTGGACAAAACTTTCACACAACTTGCAACCGTGCAAGGAGAGGAAATCCAATCGCTCCTTCCCAACTTTCTTTCTGATCCCCGCCAAAACTTTTTTTCCCCTCCCACCCCGAGTTTTTCTCCCCACCCCCAGCCCGGGACAAGATCCGCCAAAGCGAAACGAAGCAATAAAAGCGTCCAAACAAGTTGCTAGTCCTCAATGCGCCCCGGTGGGACAACCCACCCCCCGCGCCGCCAACTTCCACGGGTGCGGGTCCCCTCGCCCGCGGTTTTTTTTTTTTTTTTTTTGCTCACCCATCGCCCGGAGCGCCAATCCTGTCCCGGCTCGGCACCAGCCGTTCCCATGTGATGCTAAGCCCGCAAAGCTCACTGAAGCTCTTCGCCTCGGGCTCGCTCGCTCCCCTTCTCTCCGCCGGGCGCCTTGGCTTTCTTTTGCGCTCTGTGATTGGATGCCTTCGGGCGCCGGCCCCCGGCGATTGGACGGCGTCGACGTCACTCCAGCCGGGAAAGGTCGCGCCTCCTTTCTCGGCTGATGGATTCTGGGAAGTGTGGTTCTGGTGGGGGGGGGGAAAGAGACACACAGACATACAGACACACACATACAGAGAGACACAGACACACAGAGAGACACACACACAGAGACACACACAGACACAGACACACACAGAGACATACACACAGACACACACACACACACACAGACACAGACACACACACAGAGACACAGACACACACAGAGACACACACACAGAGACACACACACACAGAGACACACACAGAGACATACACACAGAGACACAGACACACACACACACACACAGAGACACAGACACACACACAGAGACACAGACACACACACACAGAGATACACAGACACACACACAGACACAGACACACACACACACAGAGAGACACACACACAGAGACACAGAGACACACACACAGAGACACAGAGACACACACACAGAGAGACACAGACACAGAGACACAGGCACACACACACAGACACAGACACATACACAGAGAGACACACACACAGAGAGAAACACACACAGACACACACACACAGAGACACACACAGAGAGACACACACACAGAGAGAGACACTGAAAGCTGGTGGGAAGGAAATGGGGTGCGGCCTTTTCCCCGCATGCAGAGGGCGAGAAATCGATCGTTTGCCAAAGAAAAAGAAAAAAGGATCCTTAAAGAAAAATTAAATGAGGACCCGGATTGTTGGGGGCCAATATGTTGACTCTGTAAATCGCTTAAAGAGGGCTGTAAAAGCCCTGTGAAGAGGTGTAGAAGTCTAATGGCTGAGTACATAACTCTAAGTGCTAAGCAGCGTATAAGTCAGTGCTGAGTGGTATATAAGTCTTACATGCTAAGCGGTATATAAGTCTAAGTGCTAAATGGAATATAACTCTTAAGTGCTAAGTGGTATGTAAGCCTAAGTGCTGAGCGGTATATAAGACGAAGTGCTAAGTGGTATATAACTCTTAAGTGCTAAGTGGAATATAACTCTTAAGTGCTAAGTGGTATATAAGTCTAAGTGCTGAGCGGTATATAAGACGAAGTGCTAAGTGGTATATAACTCTTAAGTGCTAAGTGAGACATAATTCTAAGTGCTAAGCAGTATAAAGTAAGTGCTGAGCGGTATATAAGTCGAAGTGCTCAGTGGTACATTCCGTTCTATTCTATTCCATTCCACAAACTTTAAAGCAAGTGAACTTCAACTCCCAGAATTCCCCAGCCAACAATGCTGCCTGAGGCATTCTGGAACTTGAAGTCCTCTTGGCTTTGAGAAACAGTGCTTTAAAATACGAGACACACCTGATACACGGAGTCCTCGACTTGCTGCCGTTCATTTAGTGACCAAAGTCACAACAGCACTGAAAAAAAGGGACTTGTGACCATTGTTCACACTTACGTCCATTGCAGCATCCTGCACGCTCATCTGATCAAAATTCAGACAACCGACTCATGACGGTTGCAATGTCCCTGGGGGTCCCCTGATCCTTTTTGTGACCTTCTGACAAGCAAAGCCGGATTCACTTAACGACCGTGTGACTTCACAACTGCAGGGATTCACTTAATGGCGGCAGCATGAAAGGTATAAAATGGGGCACTTCACAACTGTCTCACTTAAGAAGAGAAATGTTGGGTTCAGTTGGGTGGCTGTAAGGCAAGAACTACCACTAATTCGGGACTCCAGCAACATTTCAGCTATATAAATAAATAGGAGAGTTTTGTTTTATTTATTATTATATTTTATTGATTTATTGTTTTATTTTATTGATTTATTATTATTTTGATTTATTATTTTATTTATTATTTTATTTTACTTTTACATTATTTTATTTTATTGTTTTACTTTATTTATTTTATTTATTTATTATTGTATTTATTTATTTTTATTATTTTATTTTATTTTACTTTATTTTACTGTAATTTATTTATTATCTTACCTTATTTTATTTCACTTTATTTCATTTTACTTTATTTTATTTATTATTCTATTTTACTGTGTTATTTTATTTTATTTTTTATCATCTGATATTATCCTACTTGATTTTATTTTATTTTAAAAGTGGCTACTCTGAATCCGCTTTATTATTTTATTTTACTTTATTTTGTTTATTATCTTATCTGATCTTATTTTACTTTATTTCAACTTACTTTACTTTATTATTTTATTTTACTTTATTTATTATTTTATTTTTTATTATCTTATCTTATTTTATTTTAATTTCCTTCAGGGTTTCTCTTCCTTCCTCCCCTCTACTTCTAACCCGCCCACCCACCCACTCAAACCTGCTTTAACTTCCTCAGTGGCTGGGCAGGACTACATCTCCCACAGTACCCCTGGGCGAGGTGGGAGGGTCCTGGGCTGTGAAAAACACACCAAGAGTCAGTTTCTCAGGCTTTTAAAAAAATAAAAAATAACCCAAACCCACAAATACAAAGAAGGGGAGGAGAGATGCCTCGAAGCCTCAAGCGCGTCATGTCTAGGAATAGAAACAGGAGCCTTGCCAAGATATTACAGGGGATGAGTAATCCACTTAAGTCATTCCTCTAAACACCATTCCTTGTAAGAGAATTAAAATATCAGCTTACATCACTGAGTGCAGCTCGCAGGCTCGGCCAAGGCATCAGGCTTGGCCTCTGGGCTCTTGAAGAAGAACAAGGAGAGAGGAAAAACCACTGAGTGGCGGCCGAGCAACCTCCGGCTGGCCAAGCAAACGAGGACAGAGGAACCGTGGGGTGGCTGGAAGGGTGAAATTAGAAGCTAATGTGAACCCCAGAAGTGCCCCCACCCCACTGTTATTTTATAAAGAACAATTCCCTTTTTTTCTTTTCTTTCTTTTTTCATCATTTTTATTAAGAATGGAATGGAATAGAATAGAATTAGAAAAGTAGAGTAGAGAGTAGGATAGAATGGGATAAGATAGGATAGGAGGGGAGGGGAGGGAAGAGAAGAGAAAACGGAATGGAATGGAATGGAATTAGAAGAGTAGAGTAGAGTAGAGTAGAGTAGAGTAGAGTAGAGTAGAGTAGAGTAGAAGAGAAGAGAAGAGAAGAGAATTAGAAGAGTAGAGTAGAAGAGAAGAGAAGAGAAGAGAAGAGAAGAGAAGAGAAGAGAAGAGAAGAGAATTAGAAGAGTAGAGTAGAGTAGAGTAGAGAGTAGGATAGAATAGGGTAAGATAGGAAGGGAGGGAAGAGGGAATGGAATGGAATGGGATAGGATAGGATAGGATAGGATAGGATAGGATAGGATAGGATAGGATAGAACAGAATTTAGAGTAGAGTAGAGTAGAGTAGAATAGAGTAGAATGGAATGGAATGGAATGGAATAGAACGAATTAGAATAGAATAGAATAGAATAGAATAGAATAGAATAGAATAGAATAGAATAGAATAGAATAGAATAGAATAGAACAGAACAGAATTAGAAAAGTAGAGTAGAGTAGAGTAGAGAGTAAGATAGAATAGGATAACATAGGATGGGAAGGGAGGGAAGGGAAGAGAAGAGAGAATGGAATGGAATAGAATAGAATTAGAAGAGTAGAGTAGAGTAGAGAGTAGGACAGAATAGGATAGGATAGGATAGGACGGAAGGGGGAGGGAGGGAAGAGAAGAGAAGAAGAGAAAATAGAATGGAATAGAATAGAATAGAATTAGAAAAGTTAGAGTAGAGTAGAGTAGAGTAGATTGTAGGATAGAATAGGATAAGATAGGATGGGATGAGAGGGAAGGGGAGGGCGGGAAGGCAGAAAAGAAGAGAAAATGGAATAGTATAGTATAGTAGAGAATAGAATAGTTCTTCTCTAATTCTTTCCTTCTTAAAAAAAAGATCAAAATAAAATAAAAAGGTCAAGAATGAAGCTAGGCTACATGACGAAACCTTGCCCTTTGGGTATATATGTGTCTCAGCTGCTCTCTCGACTTTATGGACATCCTGCAACACAAGAGGCTTGTTTGGAATGAATCACCCTCTGGGGGCTCCATCTGTCCATCAGCAGAGAATTCTCCAAAAACTAGACAGAATGGGACCAAATTTGGTGCAGTGGAAAAAAAAAAAAAAACTGGCCGAAGAAAGATTGCGTTCAAAAATGGTCTGGATGAGTCTCAAAGCTGGGGGGCGGGAGGGAGGGGGCGGAATTCCAGAAAAGTTCTCCAATGAGCTACCAGCTGTTTGGATTCTTGCTAGTCTCCAAGCCAGGCAGGAGCTCAGAGATCCGAGGAAGAAATGGGAGCACAGCAACCTCCCAGGGGTGGGATTCGAACATCCCAGCAACCGGTTCTCTGCCTGGTTGCCGGGTGGGCGTGGCCATGGTGGGTGTGGCCTACTGAAACTTCCAGGAACTTCCAAACACTTCCATTTTTCGCCTTCCCCAGAGTCCGGAGGCTTCCCTCGGGCCTCTGGGAGGAGGAAAACAGGCTCCCCCGGGCTCTGGAGGCCCACCGGAAAGCTGGAAACGGGCCTGTTTCGAGACTTCCGGAAGGCCCGTTTTCCCCCTCCCAGAGCCTCCACTCACCTGCATCGCGTGGAGACTCCTGGGAGGGGACGGGCAGGGTGGGTGGGTCCAGCCGGTGGGTTGAAATACCAGTTCAGTGAATCCGATGAAAACTTAACATCCAGTTCACTCGAACTGGTCCAAACCAGTAGTATCCCACCCCTGCATTCTCCCCTCCGTGCATCTGTGGGGTCCCACCTCAATCTGTAGATCCCATTGTGACCAGCTGTAAGCTGAGGGCATATAAGGGCCCAGCATTTGATTTCTTTCATATAAGTGATGCCGCACGTCAGTGGTTAGATGGGCTCGACATTGCTATCTGAATACATATCCTTTTAATGTTTATATTTTACTAACTGGGTACTCGTGCTTTGCTACAAAACTATATGGTCGGGCTTAGTTTTTGGGGAGGAAAATAAGGGGGGGGGATTCTGCCTCTGCCTACCAGCATCCCAGGAGAAGCGGGGAAGGAAGAGGAGGAGGAGGAGGAAGGAGAAGGAGAAGGAGGAGGAGGAGGAGGAGGAGGAGAAGGAGAAGGAGAAGGAGAAGGAGGAGAAGAAGAAGAAGAAGTTCCAACAATTGCATAGGCATATTCATAGTGGCCATTCCCACAACAACTGTAGATGTGACTGAGGCTATACAAAGGGCCACTGTTTGCACAACCCCATTTGACTATAAGTGGTTGTGCTGATGCAACATGCTTGGCCTGTTGTTTACAAATCACAGGGGCTGGATTGCTCAACGGGCTTAAAGTACAAACGCTCAGAACGGATGATGATTTAACGCCGCGTTTTGCCTTAAATCACAGCCGCTTCACATGAAACTGTTGTTTCAAACCTTGCGGGAGAAGCTGTCCAAAAAACCCGAACCATCGCAGCAACGGACAGCTGTATAAAAATCTGTTGGCTTGAGTGCCTGCCATTGACAAATCCTCTTTCTGGATTGTTTTTGTGCCTTCTTTCTTTCTTTCTTTCTTTCTTTCTTTCTTTCTTTCTTTCTTTCTTTCTTTCTTTCTTTCTTTCTTTCTTTCTTTCTTTCTTTCTTTCTTTCTTTCTTTCTTTCTTTCTTTTTGGCCACTGTGTGATATATAGAAATGAGCTGATGAAGCTTTCTAAAGCTTTGGAGCATAATATCCCTTGTTTTGATTCTCTCCATTCGTTGCGGGAAATAATTCGCTCGCTGGATTAGTCATGGGAGAATAAAGGTGACGGTATGTTTACACTTGTGCTCTGATCGATATTAGCCGGGGAGGGCAGGGAGACATCTTCCTTTATCTAGTTTTTATTCCTGCTGGACAACCATTAGAAACAAAACAGCCCCACCAAAAAAGAAAAAAAGCATAACAGAGTTGGAAGGGATCTTGAAGGTCATCTAGTCCAGCCCACCCCCGCAAGCAGGAGACCCTGAACCATTTCTGATAGATGGGAGTCCAGTCTCTTCTTGAAAGCTTCCAGGGTTGAAGCTCCCACAACTTCTGAAGGCAACTTCTGTTCCATGGGTTGATTGATCTCCCTGTCAGAAAATTCTTCCTTTTTTCCAGGTTGAATCTCTCCTTGATCAGTTTCCATCCATTATTCCTCGTCTGGCCTTTGGGTGCCTTGGAAAATAACTTGGCCCCTCTCCTCTCTGGGGCAGCCCCTCAAACATTGGAACACTGCTCTGATGTCTCCCCTGGTCCTTCTCTTCACTAGACTAGCCAGGCCCAGTTCCTGCAACCGTTCTTCGTATGTTTTATCCTCCAGTCCCCTTAATCATCCTGGTTGCTCCTCTCTACACTATTTCTAGAGCCTCAACATCTTTTTTATAGTGTGGTGACCAAAACTGGATGCAGTACTCTAGGTGTAGCTTTAGTAAGGCTTTATAGCAAGAGTCTTCAAACTTGGCAAGTTTAAGACTTGTGGACTTCAACTCCCAGAATTCCTGAACTAACATGACTGGAGGAGGAATTCTGGGCATTGAAGTCCACAAGTCTGAAAGCGGTCAAGTTTGAAGACCCCTGAACTAGCCACGCCCAGTTCCTGCAACCGTTCTTCATATGTTTTAGTCTCCAGTCCCCTCATCATCCTGGTTGCTCTTCTGTGCAGTTTTTCTAGAGTCTCAACATCTTTTTATAGTGCAGTGACCAGAACTGGATGCAGTACTCTAGGTGTGGCCTTACTAGGGCTTTATAGAGTGGGATTAGTACCACCCTTGATCTTGATTGTATCCTTCGGTTAATGCACCTCGCACACCTCCTGTCAATATTTTGCCTTCCCTTCTCAAATTTCAAACAGTGGCTGTAATCAGTCCGTGAATATCTGCAAAAGAAAATTTCTCTTTCGCTTTGACTCAGCAGTCAAATTTGACTCAAAAGTTCTGGTATGTGAGGAAAGCACGTTTGTGGGCATGGTGGTGATTGGGGCAAGCAGTTACAGAGAGCGAGGGTAATTTCCTCGTGAAAACCAGGGTGACTCATTTGGGTCCCTTCAATTTCAGTAAAGGGGCCCAAGAACAAAGAAGAGGAAAGGGGAAGAGAGTACCAATTGGCTCCACTTCAAATTTGTCTCCAATTTCTGTCTGCAAGCAACACATCTGGGTAGAGAAATCGGGCAGATAATTTAACGCATGGAAAGCAAACTTTACACCTGGCTGTTTCTTGGAGGGCCAGTAAAAGAAGAGCTGAAAGCAGAAATACAGCAAATGAATTATATACTTTTGTGTGTGTGTGTGTGTGTGTGTAATAACAGCAGGAAGAATCACATATGCACAAAATTGCAAAAAACCAAAGTGTAGGTGGGAAGGTAATAGAGAAAATGTCAGAATGCCTCGAAATGGACAGGCTAATGATCAAAATTAAGAATAAAGAGGAAACAGAGTATTATTCAACATGAAACATTGTACAAATGGTCAGAAAACAGATGCAGAAGTTAGTAATTTTATAATGAAAGAAGACTAACAAAATACAGTGCAAATACATGTATATAGATATCGATAAGCATATACACTATAAGTAATATCACCACTGGACTTTACTTGACTATAGATGAAAGTGTATAGAGCAACCAGAGGCGAAGACTATATGGTATAACTATGAGAATAACAGTTATAAATATGGTGTATAATATTATGTATACTATGTATATCCAAAAAAAGATTACGTTGTATATCTATAAGAATAATGGTTATAACTAGGGTGTATAATATTATGTATGTTTTAAAAAGATGTGATACAGACAGTACACGGTCGTTGCAGAAATGGAAATATGATGTATTTTAAAGGAAAATGTACAATAAAAAATAATATATATATAAATAAGAAGAAGAGCTGAAAGCAGAGTGGGAATAAGACATTGGCCAACAGAAAGAGAAGAGATTTAGACGGAAGGACAGGATATAGTTGCCAATTTTATTTATGTATTTATTATTTTTAAAAAGGTTCCAGCTTCTGTTCCTTAAGCAGCTGTTGGAAGCCCCTTAATCCACCTAATCATGGCTTTGGAAAAAAAAAGGGGAACAGTGTTGATTTCTGCAAATTCAACCAACAGATTAAAGATTGGGAGGTCCTGCAACCGTTACAGCTTTTGTAATTTTTCAGCATTTTGAGACCAGGAATTCAAACTCAATGAACTTGTATTTTCAGTCCTGGACAAGACAGGGAGTAAACATATCTCAGAAGTTCTGATCCCACATGCCAAAGCCTTAAATTTCTCCCTAAAGGTTAAAAGCGTGGCCCTCTTTTAATAGTCTCAGTAACCCTATTGAGTTTTCTAGAAAGAGAAAAATAACAAGTGGACAGAGGTTTTTGCAAAGGCGAACATCCTGGCAGGTTGCTTGAAGCTCAACCAGACAATGTGGTTTATGAATGTTGTCAGAGCACTTGCCACAATTCTTGTGTTGGAAACTTTCCATTCTTTCCAATAACGCTGGCTATCGGGCTCCTGGATGCCAGCCGTCCCCAGTCTAAACCACAAGCGAAGTAATTGCCTAACCAACAGCATAATAGGGCTGTTTGCTTATAATAATATATTTTTTTTAAAAAAAAAATAGGTGGTTCTTGTTCTATGTTCTCACCTTTGTATATGTTCTCTATAACAGTGGTTGCCAATCAGAGGGCTGGGGACCACTGGTGGTGTGTGAGAAAATTTGGGTGGTCTGCAGAGAAATGTCCCCCACCAAAGCAATTAATCCAGGCTGCGTGGGAACACAAGGCTTGTGTCACTTGCATTGTGCGCAACACGAGGTAGTGAGGGGAGGGGGGAAAGGGCGGAAGGGGGAACTTGCCCCACACGCCCCACACACCTGGTCAGGCCACCGGGCTGCTTCTTTTCGCTTCTTCCTTCTTGTGCTTTTAGATGCATGCAAGGAAAGCAGCAAAAGTCTTTCTTTCTCTCCCCCAAATCTGCCAGAAATGAATCTTTGGGACCCTGCAAGGCCTCCTGCTCCAAGAGGCTACGCCAGCAAAGACTCGTTTCTGGCAGAGTTTGGGGGAGAGAAAGAAAGACTTCTGCTGCTTCTGCTGCTTTCCTTGCATGAAGCCAAAAGTCTTTCTCTCTCTCTCTCTCTCCCCCCCTGAGAACGGAGCTGGAGGCGTGGTATCCTGCAATCCCAAATAAAGAACAATCGATCGGTAGGAAAACGGGGTGGGGAATTTTCCTGCAGACTTTTTGGGGGATTTTCCCAGGGTCTCTGGTCCACGGGATTTAAAATTATGAGTTTGGTGGTCCCTGAGATCCAAAAGGTTGGCGACTCCTGCTCTATAACATACCATTTGTTGGATATGTCTGAATGGTCAAACATTTGGCATCTCTAAATCTCAACCCACAAATGCTCTTTTTACACGTTGGCAAAAAAAAAATTAGTACACCAAATACAAGCTAGGCAGATATGGCCTCATTGATGAACCTCACTCTGTCAAGGACCTCGGAGTACTCATGTCTAATGATCTAAGCACCAGAGCTCACTGTAACAGCATGGCCAAAAAGGCTTTAAGAGTTGTAAATCTAATCTTACGCAGCTTCTCCTCTGGAAATATTGAATTGCTAACTAGGGCAGACAAAACCTTTGCTAGACCAATACTTGAATGCAGCTCATCTGTCTGGAATCCGCACTGTACATTAATACAATTGAGCGAGTCCAGAAGTATTTCACGAGAAGAGTCACCAGACTTGAGATTCTAGGCTTAGACAACCTTGAACTACGCCGACTAAGATTGGACTTAAGCATAATACATAAAATTATAGGTTACAATGTTTTACTAGTTAATATTTCAGCTTTAACCACAACAATACAAGAGCACACAACAGATACAAACTCAAGGTAAACTGCTCCAAACTTGATTGCAGGAAGTACGATTTCAGCAACAGAGTGGTCAATGCCTGGAATGCATTATCTGACTCTGTTGTTACATCCTCTAACCCCCACTCCTTTAACCTCAAACTATCCACTATTGACCTCACCCTAAGAGGTCTGTAAGAGGCGTGCGTAAGTGCACAATCGTGCCTACTGTCCCTGTCCTATTGTCCCCATTTATTCGTACCAATTTCATGTATTTATGCTTATGTTTATTCTTATTTCTATTATATTGTAAGCGTCTGACAAATCAAATCACATCAATAAATAAATATAATAAAACATACCAGCTTTCCCCTTGCAACTCACAGCTTTTATTAGTGATGGCCACTGGAGAGATATGAGCTTCGCGCAAAAGTAACCCAAAATGATTCTGTTCACTTCTTTTCCTTCAATCTGAGATATTGCTCTACTCGAAGGAATATTCGTGACTCCCAAATTGCTAACATCTTCAACCCTACCATCTCTGCATGGAAATTGACGGCCTACCGCACAAGAGAACATACAAAATGGCGGGTTAGCATGAGATAATTTCCACCCTGCTTTGTCATATCAATTGTAGAGCTTCAACTCGCTCATTTCTTGCCTATTTTATGCTGCCTTTCATGTAACGGCTTTTTTTATTTAAAAAAAATATCTTATTTTGCCTTTGTAACTGGGGTTTTTTGAGTCACGAAGGGGATTTTTCTCAACCGTGTCAAAAGGGAATCTGAGATTTTCTTAAAAACAATTTGATAGAACCTGCTTCTTATGAAAAAAAACAAACTTCATTTTTAATAAGTTCAGCCAAGACAGGTTTCCTTATTACGGGAGGAAGGCAAGAATTTTTGGTCACAGCAGTGAGGTGTGAAGCATTTTCTCCACTTTGAGCAGTCTTCATTTTTGAAGAAGAAAAAAACACACACACAACTGTGACTGGAATTTGGGGTGTGTTGAAAAGATGGACACCTTTTCCATTTTCCATTTCCTGTGGACAAGGGGCCATTGAAACTACAACTCGTCTCCTATTATATTGTATCTTCTATAAGGACTCACAGACTCATTTTAGAATACCTCCCCTAAAAATATACCAGGGAAATACTGGTTTCTTTTATTAGATCAACATGCAATAGTTTCTTTGAATGTGGACATATTTCATTATACTGTATGCAAAATTACATCGACTCTAACGGCCAATAGTTTGGACAATTAACCAGTGGGACAGCTTGCCTTCAGAAGTTGTGGGTGCTCCATCAACATAGATTTTTGTGATGACCCGGAGTGTAACACAAACGTAACAAAATCCAAAACGTAAATAAATGTCCTTTAATGCTCCAACTTGGCCACACTGTTCAATAATTCTCAGATGGAGTTAAAACATATTCAAAAATAGTCTTCAAAAGAAAGCAATACAGTCCAAACTTAATGAGCAAATAGAGATGAAATAAAAAAATAAAAAACAAAATACAATGAAGGAATTTCCACAATGGACCAGGATAAGCAATTACCAAATTCAAGAAGATAACAAGGCACAGTCTGTTGGGAGGATGCCAACTAAGATAACTTTAGCCCAAAATAAAACACACTTTGCTTCTGGCAACATTGTGTTTTAACCATCTCTCTTATATACTATTCTCCCCAGCTGCAACCAATGAGGGGGATCATGGCCGCTTCCTCTCTCGTAAGCCAAGTTGTTCCCTTCTCCATTCCTCCCTGCATGTCCTAGGATGGACAGGGGAGGGGCCTGGGTCCTCCTCTGACTGCCCAGCCGGCCTCTGCCCTTCCCCAGCCTCCTCCACAACCTCCGGAGCCACGCTTCCACTCCCTGTCGGCTGTTCCTCCTCTCCCTCAGAGTCCGACTCCAACAAGGGCATGGCAATTTTAAAGAAAAAGTCTGGACAGGCACTTGTGTGAAATGGTATAGGGTCTCCTGCTTGACAAGGGGTTGGACTAGAAGACCTCCAAGGTTCCTCCCAACTCTGTTATTCTATCTTCTACGTTCATATGTTATTTTATCTGTTTTTTTAAATCATTATTTTTAATGCTTTTATTGTAATGCTGGTTCTGTGATTGTCGTAAAAATGGATTCATTGATAGATTTTGCACAACGACATACAGTCTCTCACAAGGGCAGTGTCGTTCTGCAACGATCACTTGAGAACCATGCAATGTTCTTCTTCTTCTTCATCATCATCATCATCTTCTTTTAATGACCCCATAATCCCTTGCGGGGTGGAGTCTGGGCAACTGAATGAAGCTAGCAGAGTGTTTAATGGCCGGATGCCCTTCCTGTCGCCAATGCGGAGTTTTGTTGAGCAGATATATTCCCATTGTGCCCAGAGAGAGAAATATCTGGGATTGAACTCACAGCCTCCTGATCTTAGATGAGAGCTTCCCCTCTAGGCCACTGTTAACAGCTGCTGGAAATTAGCATTTTTTCCCCATCGGATTTCAACCCAAATGAATGAGAAACTAAAAGGAGTCCAGATGGCAGTCAGAACCACATGTTCGATGTTGCCACTTCCACTTTTTTGTCATGCACACCCCATGATGCCCCTGCTGAAAGAGGCAAGGCTTCCAGATGAAGCATCTCTTGTTATAGCTTTGTGGGACTTGTGAACCTTTGCAATGTTTATCTAAGAACGTTGTATTTTTCGTTTGTGAAATCCTGGACATTGTCCGTTGAGAGCCCAACTTCTAAACAGCCCAGATTTGCACAATGCCTTGAATCTCTTCCTCAATATTGGCCCGCCCAAGAGAAATTCCTGCGCCCTCCTGTTTAAAGTAAAATGTAGAATTTTGCTTCACTTAATGATTGGAAAGGGACTAGGGAAATGCTTATTCCAGTGAACATGGTTTATTGATGTCAATATGGGGTCATGGTTAAGACACTGGGTAGGACTAAGGAGACCATCGCTAAAGATATCTGGTGGGGGTCGTGTCATCATTGCACAAACGAGGCGAATGTTGTAATTTTTGTAATCCCTAGAGTTCTAGTTCCTGCAAGGACGAATGATCTCAGTAGGTGAATTTTGGCCGATACACTTGCTTTTCATCCAACTTATTCCTCAGGACAACCATGGAAGCCATCTTAGCATGTCAGAAGCAAGACAGAATAGGAATAGGAAAGAATAGAATAGAATAGAATAGAATAGAATAGAATAGAATAGAATAGAATAGAATAGAATAGAATAGAATGCAGAATATGAGAAAATAGAATAGAATTAAGAATAGAATAGAATTAAAATAATAGAATGCAAAATATTAGAATATAATAAAATAGAATAGAATTAAGAATAGAATAGAAAAGATTTAAGAATGGAATGGAATGGAATGGAATAGAATAGAATAGAATAGAATAGAATAGAATAGAATAGAATAGAATAGAATAGAATAGAATAGAATAGAATAGAATAGAATTCTTTATTGGCCAAGTGTGATTGAACACACAAAGAAATTGTCTTTGGTGCAAATGGTCTCAATGTACATAAAAGAAAAGATACATTCATCAAGAATCATAAGGTACAACACTTAATAATAATAGTCATATGGTATAATAAGCAAATAAATCATACTAGGAAACAGTCAATATAAATCATTAGGATACAAGCAACAAGGTTATAGTCATACAGTCATAAGTGGGAGGGGATGGGTTATAAGGAGTGATGAGAAGATGAATGGTAATAGTAATGCAGACTTTGTAAATAATTGGACAGAGTTGAGGGAATAATTTGTTTAGCAGAGTGATGGCATTGGGGGGAAAACGGTCCTTGTGTCTGGTGGTTCTGGTATGTAGTGCCCTATAGCGTTGTTTAGAGGTTAGGAGTTGAAACAGTTTATGTCCAGGATGTGAGGGGTCTGTAGAGATTTTCACAGCCCTCTTTTTGACTCTGAATGTTATATCATCGGTAATCCCCTCACCCTGGTGGAGAATATCTTTCAACATCTAACATGGTTTTCTCAACCTTGGGCACTTGAAGATGTGTGGATTTCAACTCTCAGAATTCTTGAAGTCCACGCATCTTCAAGTGCCCAAGGTTGAGAAATACTGACCTAGCATATACAAAGCTCTGCATTTTTCTGCGTGGTTTGCTAATTCTTGACTTGGAGCTTGGAGGAGGGGTCTATATACCTGCTTAATTTCTGCACCCTCCCTGGCATTGAAGCTTAGAAGATAATCCCCATCAAAGAAATGAAGGAAATGCATTTACCACCTGCTAGGTTAACCAAAACGTTCAAAAATATGTCTAGTAAATGTTGGAAATGTAACCAAAAATCTGGCACATATTTTCTTTCCTCTGTGGTGGACTTGTGCTAAAGCAAAAACATTTGGGGCAAAGATACACGTGAGGCTAGAAAAGACGTCAGGAAAACATGTAGATCTCAAACCTGAACTATTTTTTTTAATCAGGTGTAGCACCAGAAAAATTTGATAAATGGAAGTGTATATTTAATATTGCACGTATTAATAGCAGTGAGGATTATATTTGCACAGCATTGGAAAAATGACGAAATAGCATGAGATGAAAAGATAATTAAGAAGATATTGGACTGTGCTGAAATGGACAGACTTACATCGAAGATTAAACAGAAAGAAGATACAGGAGACTATCAAACATGGAATTTATTTTATCAGTGGCTGGAAAAAAAGGGGTAAAGATTAGAAATATAATCTGTATTGTTAAGCAAACAAAATAACCCAGACAACACGATGTTTGTGAAGCACTCATTAAATGTAATCGTAGAAAATGAATAAAACTTTATATAAAAAAAAGAAATGAAGAAAATGCTGAAGTGTAAATGGCTTTTCAATATATTTTTGTTTTGTTTTGTTTTATAGTGTACAATGAGCTCCACGAAGCCAGTCCTACCACGATCACAAATTGGTGCTTCTTTCCTTGCAAAATGAGAGCTTTCATTTTAATATTGGAAAGTACCGCACACTCATCTGGTCAGACCCTTAAAAAACCACAATTAAAATAACTCCGGAAAGCCTGAGCACTTCTGGAAATGAACAAGTCAAACAAAAAACAAAAAAACACACACACACACACACACACACATGAATGACTCACATCCTAACCCCTTTGACCTGGTAAGAGAGGCAGCAGCTGAACCAACGTTTATTCTGCTAAAATTTGTAATCGGGCTAAACTGAGATATTTCAGTTCCAGTCTGGATCTCTTTCATTTGCAGATACTGGCAACAGCGGATGAAAAGAAAGGGGAAAAAAGTCAAGATGACAAATGCCCTCCTGTTTGTTCAAAGCCTGCCCCTTTGTCAATGTGTCACACACTTGTCTTCATGGGAGACAGCAACATCTGAATGTGTGTGCAATAACACTGCATTTAGAAAAGAGTGGTGCATATATAGCAGTGGCATTTAGACTTATATACCCCTTCGCAGTGCTCTCCAGCCCTCTCTAAGCGGTTTACAGAGTCAGCCTCTTGCCCCTCAACAATCTGGGTCCTCGTTTTATTGTCCTCAGAAGGATGGAAGGCTGAGTCAACCTTCAGCTGGTCAGGATCGAACTGCTGGCAGTTGGCAGAATTATTCTGCAATACTGCATTCTAGAAGGAGGGAGGGAGGGAGGGAGGGAGGGAGGGAGGGAGGGAGGGAGGGAGGGAGGGAGGAAGGGCAATAGCATTAGATTTATATACTGTGATTTATATACTGTGATTTATATTCGCAGTTCTTTCCAGCCCCCTCTAAGCGGTTTACAGAGTCAGCCTATCACCCCCACAATCTGGATTCTCATTTTATCGACCTCAGAAGGATGGAAGGCTGAGTCAACCTTGAGCTGGTCAGGATTGAACTCCTGGCAGTGGGCAGAGTCATCTGGAAATTCTGCATTCTCACCACTGTGCCACCACGGTTCCTAACACCACATATAACACCACTGTTGCACGAGCTGCTTTGGTTACCCATTTTCTACCAGGTCCAGTTCAAGGTCAGACAAGCAAGAATAGATGGAAACTGATCAAGGAGAGATTCAACCTGGAAATAAGGAGAAAATTTCTGACAGTGAGAACAATCAACTCATGGAACAGAAGTTGCCTTCGGAAGTTGTGGGAGCTTCATCCCTGGAGGCTTTCAAGAAGAGACTGGACTGACCATCTGTCAGAAATGGTGTAGGGTCTCCTGTTTGGGTGGGGGGTTGGACTAGATGACCTACAAGGTCCCTTCCTATTCTGTTAATCTGATAGATAGGTAGGTAGGTAGGTAAGTAGTAGGAAGAAGGAAGGAAGGAAGGAAGGAAGGAAGGAAGGAAGGAAGGAAGGAAGGAAGGAAGGAAAGAAAGAAAGAAAGAAAGAAAGAAAGAAAGAAAGAAAGAAAGAAAGAAAGAAAGAAAGAAAGAAAGAAAGAAAGAAAGAAAGAAAGAAAGAAAGAAGTTGTGGGAGCTTCATCACTGGAGGCTTTCATGAAGAAACTGGATTGCCATCTGTCACAAATGGTGTAGTGTGTCCTGCTTGGGCAGGGGGTTGGACTAGATGACCTACAAGTCCCCTTCCACCTCTGTTATTCTGTGATTCAACATGGTTGTCATGTTGCCCTTCCATCTTCCCTTTTCCAGGCTGAACATGTGCCATGTTGCTTGCTCCTGTTTATACAAAAGGAGAGTTTGAGGCAAAGTTTCTGGGATGTGAGTAATGTGTCCTTTTGAGTCAACCCATCAGTCACTTCAGCTTAGTCTCCACCTCTTTGATTTTGGAGAAGAAGACTTCCCACTATTAGGATTATTTGGAGACCCTTGATTGTCTGAGCTTGCTCTTTAACCTAGAAGGGTGGGCCTGCCATAGAGAAGTGTAGCTTCCTTATGGGACAGCAGAGCAGCGGTTCCAAAATTAAATTTGGGGAGAAGATTTGGTCTGGTTTAAAATTGCAATAAACCTTTATCTATCTGTGTATCAAAGCTTGGGAAACGGCCACCCCTCCAGTGGTGGGGAAATTACACATCACACAAAAATGTGCTTCTCAGGACAGATGGACAGTTTCTGCTGAGAGGGAAAACAGGATTAAAATAATCAGATTCTGAACCCGGGCCAAGAGACAAACAAAGAAGAAACCAGATCAACATAAGCTTTGCTGTTTCACGATGACTAAATACGGCTGCCCGACTCATAATACAAGAGCATATTACGAGCAGCAAAACCTCATATTAGGGGAATGCAATTGACAAACTTTCTCAGCGCTGGAAATTGGCCGTGCGATGCAGCTTCTTTGAAGGCTGTGAGTGTGTAGCCAGGGAGTTTGTGGCTTGAGAAAGGAGAGAATTCTTAGGGCCTTTTGGATGAGTCACGTGCCATGATGGGACAAATGATATTGTGATACCAATGGTAGCAACTTGTCATTCTGGGCATGTAAAGGCTGTCCTAGAGAGACATCAACTCCACACTCAGGCTAGTAATACTATTACTAAATTTGCAGATGATATAACAGTGGTGGGACTCATCTCCGGGGTTTGTGTGTGTGTAGAAATGAGTCTGCCTACCGAGATGAGGTAGAGCGATTGTTTTTGTGGTGTGGAGACAATAACTTGGTCCTCAACACCCATAAGATCAAGGAGCTTATAGTGGACTGTAGAAGGAACATCCAGCCCTTGCTTATCAATGGAGACTGAGTGGAGCAAGTGGCCAGTTTTAAGTTTCTGGGTGTTACCCTAAAAGAGGGGGGCTCACATTGCAGCCCTGGTCAAAAGGGCCCAGCAGAGATTAGACTACCTGAGACTTCTCAGAAGTCAAAAGCTGAATGGAAAACTGCTGGTGACCTTCTACCGCTGCACCAGAGAGAGTATCTTAACTTAGCGCACCTCTGTATGGTTTGCCAATTGCACAGTGGCAGATGGGACAGCACTCCAGAGGGTGAACGTCATTGCCCAGAGGATCATGGGTCACCCTCTCCCCTCTTTGGAAGAGCTTTGTAGTTCCCGCTGCCTTAAGAAAGTTCAAAACATTCTCAAAGATCCATCTCATCCTGGGCTCCTTTTTTTGAATTATTAAAATCTGGCAGACAGTACAGAATAATAAAAACAAGGGCAAATAGGTTGAAAAACAGCGTCTATCCCAGAGCAGTAACTCTATTGAATTCCACTCTATGGTGCAATATGAATGCAATATCAGGGGTTTTCAATTCATTTGCATAGAAAGCGAAGGATGTGTATTTGTGTTTTATTTTCATCGTCATAATGTACACTGAAGATGGTGTTTGATTTCGTTGTACGAGGTGCATAAACTAAACTAAACATCAACTCTACTTGGGGAGATGAAGTAGAGAGTGATCAGGTCAAGTAATCAAGTGTCTGTTAGTTGGAATCGAGAAACTCAAACTGGCAGCCATGGAAATGCAGCACATTTAAAAACGGTTGAAGTTTTGATGGCTCCATTGTGGCTGCCATTTTGATTTATTTACCACAGTCTGTGGACCCCTTTGGTCTTGTGGGATTTGAAGAGAAAGTCTCTTAGGAACCGAAAGACTTGGGCAGGATGTATGTCCCCCAAACTACCCAAACCTATTGCTCTCCCTTGGTTTATTTCCTCGGTCATGACATAGAACATCTTCATAGCATTCACTGTCTGTAGACTAGGTTTCCTGTTTGAGCAGTGGGGTGGGCTAGAAGACCTCCAAGGTCCCTTCCGACTATGATGTTCTATTCTATTCAATACCTCCCTGTAAAGCCCAAGAAAGAAGAGGAAAATTAAAATGTGGAATGCAACACATTCTGAAAGGTGCAATTCTATTGCAAGATGAGATATTTTACCATATCTCTCTTAATCTTAAATATCCCTTAATTCAGCTGGAACTAAGGAGATATTTCCTGACTGTGAGAACAATTAACCTGTGGAATAGCTTGGAGCAGAAATTGTGAGTGCTCCATCACTGGAGGTTTTCAAGACTGCAACAACTGGCGTCCAGAAGTCGTAAATGCTCCAACTCTAGAAATTTTTAAAGAAGGGATTGGATCACCATTTGTCTGAAGTGGTGGAAGGCTGTGATGGTGGCACGCACAGAGGTGGCACACACAGACCTCTCTGTGGACATGTGCACCATTGCCAGCTGCTCTTCTGCTGGTGCTGGCCCGCTGGTGTTCGCAGGCACCGGAGCAATGGAAAAGAGCCCAGAAAACGGCCTGAAAATGGCCCCCCAAAACGGCCAAAAAACCAGGCATGCACCCACGTTCTGGTTTGGGCATTCGGTGCCGAAAAGGTTCACCAGCACTTGAGCGGGGGTTGGACGAGAAGACCTCTTATTCCGTTATCGGGGGGGTGTTGCAATAATCCCTCTCCATCTGCAGGGAGGGCGCCCTTTGAATTTCTGGATAAAATCTCAACCCGTTTTCTTCTTCCTTTTATTAAAATGTAACTTCTTCTACTCTGAAATGACAGTAGCTCCTTCCCCTCCAAGGAAGTGGTGACCAAACGTGTACTCTGGGTCTGACAGTGTTGAGACGAATGCTGGAGTGGCCATGACCACAGGCAGGAAGCTCACGCTAGTAATCGACTAATAATATGCATTTTCTCTCTCTCTCTCTCTCTCTTTTTCCCCTATTTTCCAACATGATGTTTCTATAAAGAGGAACTTCTTCGGGCTAAAATAAGGCTGAGATTGAGGAACAATAGCATTGCGTTTTGAGACTGGATGACTGTGTTACACCTTTTCCTTCCTCTGTTTTCCCACGCATTGAATCCAGGAAATCTGGAGATTAGCCAGACAGAGCCTCTCTTATAGTGGGCTCTGTCACCCCCTGCTGGAGAGAAACCAAATATATATATATATATATATATATATATATATATATATATATATATATATATATATATATATATATATATATATTTATTTATTTATTTGATTTTTCAATCACTTACAACAGAGGTCTCATTCTCGCGGCCCGCGGGCCAATTGCGGCCCGCAGGACGATATCCTGTGGCCCCCACCGTGATATGAAAGTATAATATTACTGTATAATATAAATATAAAGTATCATATAAAGTACAATATTATGCAGCCCAGCCTCACCCAGACTCTGCCTCCAGCGGCCCCCAGTTAAATTGTGTTTGAGACCCCTGACTTACAAGATAATAGGTATAAGCATAAACAGGAGTAAGAATACAGAAAATAGGTACGATGAAATGGGGACAATAGGACAGGGACGGTAGGCACGATTGTGTGCTTATGCACGCCCCTTGCAGACCTCTTAGGAATGGGGTGAGGTCAATAGTGGATAGTTTGAGGTTGAAGGAGTGGGGGGGTGTTTGAGGATATAAAATACAACAGAAGGCAGAATAAGGGAGTAACAGGGACCTTAGAGATCATCTAGTTAGATTTTATTCACTACTAGAATCTAATCAGAGATGCTTTGCCGATTCTAGTCCAATGACCTGCTCCAGCAGGGTTAGAAGGGAGTGTGTGCGTGTATGTGTGTGTATGGCTGTCAAAACTCCAAAAACAGGTCAAGTAGCTCTGGGGAGGTCAGTCATAAATTAGAACACTTGCTAAACAACCGGCCATTAAGTGAGGACCACTTGTATTTGGTTTGCCAGTCACCTGGCCATGCCCACCCAGTCACATGACCACCAAACCACACCTACCCGGTCATGTGACCAGCAAGCCACGTCTACCCAGTAAGCCACGCCCACCCAGTCACATGACCAGCAAGCACACCTACTCAGTCACATGACCAGCAAGCCACACCCTCAAATTAGGCCACACCCACAGAAATTTGAATCCCACCCCTGGGTGCGGGGCACTGAGGATGAGTTTGTAGCACCAAGGGGGCGGTGGACCGAAAAAGTTTGGGAACCACTGGTCCCCACTGCTCAGGCAGGACCAGGGGTGGGATTCTACCATTTCGCACCTATTCGCTAGAACTGGTTGTTAACCTTCTAAGCAGTTCGGAGAACCGGTTGTTAGAAGAAATTACTGGCCTAATCCTGTAAGGATTGTTTAGGAAGGAAACATTCTGGTGTTGCTTACAGAAACTGCCTCTCCGTTAACCCTTATTACATTCTTGGCAAGACTAGACTTCCTGTCTCTGGAAATCAGGAACAAGACACTGAACTGCCATCTGTCAGAAATGGAGTAGGGTCTCCTGCTTGGGCAGAAGGACTGCTGGGGGGGGGGGATTGGACTGGATGACCTACAAGGCCCCTTCCAACTCTGTTAATCTGTTAATAGTTGCAATTGTCGACTTATCTGGCTCCTGTGCCACACCACAGAATGCCCCATTTTCTCAATGCCCCACTTTCTGATGCAACACTATTTTTGTGTGTCCCCTCCCCTGTAGGTCATCTAGTCCAACCGCCTGCCAACCCTACAACATTTCTGACTGATGGCAGTCCAGTCTCTTCTTGAAAGCCTCCAGGGATGAAGCTCCCATGATTTCTGAAGGCAACTTCTGCTCCAGGGGTTGATTGCTTTCACTGTCAGCAAATTCCTCCTTATTTCCAAGTTGAATCTCTCTCCTTGTTCAGTTTCCATCCATTATTCCTTGTCTGGCCTTCAAAGGTGCTTTGGAGAATAGCTTGACCCCCTTCCTCCTCTCTGTGGCAGCCCCTCAAATATTGGAAGATGGCTATCCTGTCTCCCCTGGTCCTTCTCTTCACTAAACTAGCCAGGCCCAGTTCCTGCAACCGTTCATCGTATGTTTTAGCCTCCAGTCCCTTAATCATCCTGGTTGCTCTTCTCTGCACTTTTTCTAGAGTCTCAACATCTTTTTTATAATGTGGTGACCAAAACTGGATGCAGTATTCTAAGTGTGCTAATATTGCTAAATAGAGAAATGTTCGCTGGAAAAAACAAACCATGGAAGGACGTTCCACAGACTGATTGAATGCATGGACTGATCGATGTTCATTTAACAATAATTTACATGTTTTTATTACAGATAGACCCATCATCTGCATGTAATCTTAATTTGGATGGGGAGAAAGGGGGAAGCCAGCTCTTCAATCCGGTCATTGCAACCAACAATCAGACTTCTGTGACCCTCTCTCTTGGTTGCCACTGCCTTGGGTCCCATGAGTATATTTGAGAATTGTTGGAAGAAATATCCATCTGGTTCAGTTCCAAGCTGGGAGGAAGACGCTGGAAACCTGGAGGGTGATTGGAAAGATGGTTTAATGATGAAGCAGAACCATATGGGTTTGAGGTCCTGGGCAGCTGACCACATGGAGAGGAGAGTGAGAGGTTTTTTTTATACCTTCTCTTGGGCTTTGCACTTGAGCTTCCTGTTCCTGTGCAAGAACATGTATTCTATTGGCTGTTGTCAGACTCCCACGGGGCCATGTGGGGTCAAGTTTGTCTGAGCTAAGTTTGGTTGAAGTTTGGTGATGCAATGTCCTTCGTAGATTGTGCAATGCAGTGGGCTCTGTGTCTTCTGCTAAATGGTCCTATTATGTCCTGGAGGGCCATGTCTTAATCCAACCACCCTGGAGCTGAAGGTCTTTTGTCTTGTAGATAGACTTACACAGTCCTGCTGGGGCTGTTAAGAAAGGTGGGGGTGCTTTCCAAGAGCATCTTTCTCCTTGAAGGAAATATAATATTCTGCCTCTTTTAATATTTCCCAAAATATTTTCCTCTTCTGGGAGAGTGGTGGGTGCTATCTTTCTACAGCAGGGGTCGCCAACCTTTTGGACCTCAGGGACCACCAAACTCATACTTTTAAATCCTGCAGACCAGAGACCCTGGGAAAATCCCCCCAAAAAGTCTGCAGGGAAATTCCCCACCCCATTTTTCTACCGATCGATCGTTCTTTATTTGGGGTCTCCAGCTCCGTTCTCGGGGGGAAAGAGAGAGAGAGAGAGAGACTTTTGGCTGCATGCAAGGAAAGCAGCAGAAGCAGCAGAAGACTTTCTTTCTCTCCCCAAACTCTGCCAGAAATGAGTCTTTGCCGGCGCAGCCTCTTGGAGCAGGAGGCCTTGCAGGGTCCCAAAGACTCGTTTCTGGCGGAGGTTGGGGGAGAGAAAGAAAGACTTTGGCTGCTTTCCTTGTGTGC
Organism: Notechis scutatus; assembly: GCF_049901735.1. Taxonomy (NCBI): domain Eukaryota; kingdom Metazoa; phylum Chordata; class Lepidosauria; order Squamata; family Elapidae; genus Notechis; species Notechis scutatus. The sequence goes on along the minus strand of NC_142015.1, from coordinate 2,133,432 downwards.
AGCCAAAAGCCAGAAGAAGAAAGAAGCGGAAAGAAGCAGCCCGGTGGCCAGGCCAGGCGCGAGGGGTGAGTGGGACAAGTTCCCCTCTCCTCCCTTTCCGCCTCCCCTCACTACCTCGTGTTGTTCGCAATGCAAGGGACACAAGCCTTGTGTTCCCGCAGGCCATGTTGGCGGCTCAGCCTCGTGTTCCCACGCAGCCTGGATTAATTGCTTTGGGGGTGACATTTCTCGGCGGACCACCAAAATTTTCTCATACTGGTTGGCGGCCACTGTTCTACAGTATATTTGGAAGAAAGCCATTTTAGGAAAGGAAGATTTGCAACTATTAAGAAAATTATGGAAGCTGTCGTTGTTGCAATGACCGACCGGAAGAGGGAGCCAGAAACCAACTCTCTTCCTGCCCTCTCTGGCCAGTGAGTGGCAGATTGTGGAATTTCCACTGCATCGTTTCTCAGGAAATAACTTTAAATCGCTTCTCCACAATCGATCCATTTTCTTCTCAAGGCTTCGGCCAGGGCTGAGGATTTCATTTCTTGAGTAAAATTGGGATACTATAATTCACACAAGTGTAAAAAAAAATAAATTATTTTTTAAATCCCACAACGAGAAAAAAATATATGAAAAAGTGAACCGAAGAATTTAAAGCAAATTGACTTTGAGAGTAATGCAGAAGTTCCGGGGACGTGCAAGACTCTCTCCTTATTAAAGATCTGAATAACAAGAATAGCAACAATTAATTATTGCTAATAGCACATTTTAAATCCTCACCTCAGACAACTTGCAAAGCAACACTGAGCAGAAAGCACTATGACTGAATTGCAACACAACAAATGTAACACTGTGTTAAAAGCCAGAGGCAAAGAAGTGGCCATCTTCTAACAGATTAACAGAGTTGGAAGGGACCTTGTAGGTCATCTAGTCCAACCCCCTGCCCAAGCAGGAGATCCTACACCATTTCTGGCAGATGGCAGTCCAGTCTCTTCTTGAAAGCCTCCAGGGATGAAGCTCCCACAACTTCCGAAGGCAACTTCTGTTCCACTGATTGTTGATTGTTCTCACTGTCAGGAAATTCCTCCTTATTTCTAGGTTTTATTGACATTTTTATTGACATTAGCTCTCTTCAGCTCACTAATTTGACTGTGTTCTATTCCTACTGCTTGCAGGTTAATAAAGGGGTGGTTTTTTTTGCATATTTTCTGTTCCATTCTTTATCTTTATTTATGATCCATGATTAACATGTTTACCGGAACTGGATAAAGCAATGTTTAGTCACCTTTACGTCATCCTACGTCAATACTCTAGTAGACCAGATTAGCTTTATATAGAATAGAATAGAATAGAATAGAATAGAATAGAATAGAATGGAATGGAATGGAATGGAATGGAACGGAACGGAACGGAACGGAACGGAACAGAATAGAATAGAATTCTTTATTGGCCAAGTGTGATTGGACACACAAGGAATTTGTCTTGGTGCAAATGCTCTCAGTGTACATAAAAGAAAAGATCCATTCATCAAGAGTCAAGAATCATCAGGTGCAACACTTAACGATAGCCATAGGGTACAATAAGCAATCAAATCCTACTAGAAAACAGTCAATATAAATCGTAAGGATACAAGCGACAGTTACAGTCCTACAATCACAAGTGGGAGGGGGTGGGTGATAAGGAGTGATGAGAAGATTAATAGTAATAGTAGTGCAGACTTTGTATTATTATTATTTATTTATTATTATATGTAAAGAAATATTACATTTCATCCTTCGGACATAAAACTTTCTGCTTCCTACAGATATTATATCCAATTGTATGATATTGTATGTCTATATAATATTGTATATTCTTTTGTGTCAGGCACTGTGATTACATGGAGAACTGTTATTTACTGCCCTTATAATATCAGAGAGAGAAAAAATAAGTAGGGTTGACAGAAATACAAATTTAAAAGGATATAGAAAATATCTCCTGATAGAAAAATATAGAAAGAAGAGAGGGGCTGTTAAACCAATATTTTATATAATTAATATCTTCTGGAAGGGACAGGATGGAATTTTAACTAAGCAGACAATCTGCAATTAAATCAAGGATTAAAATGTAGAAGTTATACTGTAAGAGTGCTGCTTCATATCTTTCTGATCCTAAATGAATTAATTTCTCTGTGGGTTCCTAATCAGAGAATATTTGACATTAGAATCCAGGGAAAAACAAAATTAGGAACAAAAAGATTCAGGTGGGGGGGAAATAACTAATAAACAAAATTTTACAATCACATTTTTCTACAGTTCAGGAGAATTTCAGCATGCTGCTATGTTCTAAGGTGCCACTTGTCAGCAAGTTTAAGATGTGCAGACTTCATATCTATGGAGATTCTCAGTCATCTAGGTCATGATTGTCCCAAAAAGTACTTTTTCAAAAGGCAACTGGACTTTCTGGTTTTTCTTCCGAAGACATTTCGCTTCTCCTTCAAGAAGCTTCTTCAAGAAAAGCCAGAAAGTCCAGTTGCCTCTCTCTCTCTCAAAAAAAAAAAAAAAAAAAAAAAACACTACCTTTGGGATGTGCAGACTTCAATTCCAGGAATTCTCCATTCACCAGGTGAGAAATACTGTTTTAAAGATGACTGAATCTGGATGCACTCAATGAACCTTTGTCACGGGTGCTTTAAACTGGGATATCCTAACCATTGTACCTGCAAAATTAGACATTCTGATGTTTATGCTGCAACCTTCATAGGATCACAGCCCAGAAGTCAGTTGGGTTTTTCTAGAGTAGTTGCTACAAATCTACAACAAGCCTCTCTTGGTTCAAAATAAATCTGAAACCAAAATGGGAGTTGTTGCTTTAAAAATAAAACACAGTTGTGGTTTTTCCCACCGCCTGAGATACAGAATGAAATGTTAATATGAAAAGTTCTTTCTTGCCAAATGAAAGAATTTTGCTCATGGAGAAGTCACACACATGTATTTATTTAATATCACAACGTTTGAAAACCCCTATTTTTAGGTGCATTCCTTTTTTTTGTTTTAGCTTAACGTTTTTATTGAGTTATAAAATCAAATAAGATACAAAATACAAAAGTAAATAGGAAAAGGGTGGGAGGAAGAGGGAGGAAGAAAAGTGAGGAAGGATAAGGAAAAGGAAAAGAAACAGACTCCCAATTCTCTCTCTGTTGCCCTAAAATAAGGCATTAACATCAAATCGCAACTTTTTGCTTTTTCATAATCACAGGAACAAGCCATTTCTAGAAAGATCTATCCGCCTACTCGGTAAAAACCCAAAATCAGAGTTTAATTCTTTTCCACTTCAAGCAACGAAGTTCAGAAACATTCTCCCAGGTGGAAACAAGAGTATTTAGGTTCTTTTCTTTAGTCAGAAATAGTCAGTTTTGATGCAATTCAAATCTAACGATAATGTAATAATAATATGACGTGGAAAGTTGATTAATATCATATGAATACAAATTTAAACTCAAGAGGCAAAGACTATTGATATTGTGCACAAGAAATATGTACCAACAGACACACCGCACAACTGAAAGTTTTTATTTGTTGTTTTATGCATGTGTTTGTTTATGTTTGTTGTTAAAAATATTTTTTTAAAAAAAAAAAATAGTCAATTTTGCCATTTCAGCCAACTCCATCGGCTTCTGCAACCATTTGCCTTAAGGTGAATTCCTGTTGGAAGCAGGACTTTGCATCTACAAGGACCTAATCTCTCTATTTCAGTTTCACTTTCTAAGATAAGAGAGCACATAATATTTGCACAGTTGCCTTTTTGCGGTCAAAACCTTGACACTCTTGGAAGGTAACCTGAGTGTAACTCCCCACCCCCCAAAAAAAGGTTTGGCAGCCCTGCCCATCTGTACTTTCCCCACCGGGTCCTGTTTCAAAGAGGTTGGAGCCATACTTTCCAGGTGACCTGGTGACTATCACTTTCCTCTTACTAGAATCTATTCCATTATTCATACAGTAAAACGACAGAGTGCCTCCAACTTCTGATCATAATTCAGCCCAAAATTTCTGTTGCTAAGTGAGACGGAGTTAAGTTGCATTAACACAGAGGGATGCAATCCAGACCAAGGGAAGTGCTAATCCCACTCTATAAAGCCTTAGTAAGACCACACCCAGAGTACTGCATCCAGTTTTGGTCACCACACTATGAAAAAAGATGTTGAGACTCTAGAAAAAGTGCAGAGAAGAGCAACCAGGATGATGAGGGGACCAGAGACTAAAACATACGATGGACGGTTGCAGGAACTAGGCCTGGCTGATCCAGTGAAGAGAAGGACCAGGAGAGACAGGATAGCAGGCTTCCAATATTTGAGGGGCTGCCACAGAGAGGAGGAAGGGGTCAAGCTATTTTCTAAAGCATCCAAAGACCAGACAAGGAATAATGGATGGAAACTGAACAAGGAGAGATTCAACCTGGAATTTCCTGACAGTGAGAACAATCCACCAACGGAACAGAAGTTTCCTTCAGAAGTTGTGGGAGCTTCATCCCTGGAAGCTTTCAAGAAGAGACTGGACTGCCATTGGTCAGAAATGGTGTAGGGTCTCCTGCTTGGTTGGGGGGGTGGACTAGATGACCTACAAAGTCCCTTCCAATTCCGTTAATCTAATCTAATGCTCCACACCTGGGCTGGGCATCATCTGGGGCAGGGGTCTCCAACCTTGGCAACTTTTAAGACTTGTGGACTTCAAGTCCCAGAATTCCTCCTCCAGTCATGTTAGCTCAGGAATTCTTGAAGCTCAGGAAGTCCACAATTCTTCAACTTGCCAAGTTTGAAGTCCCTTGGTCTGGGGAATCCAACAGAACAATGCAGTTACCATGCCTTCACTGGGCTAAGGAATTTCAACCAGCTTTTTATCCAGCCATTTGAGAAGGATCCTTTTTCATTGAAAAAGTGAAAGTATGCTTAACCTTGACAGAAATTAGTCACTGAGGTTGTTGGCATTTTTTTAACCTGATAACCTTATTTGCAAAAGGCACAGGGCCTCCCAAGTGAGAAGTTTGCTTCAAGCATGAGCAGTAACCTTCAGCCTTAAAGGGCACGGGCTTACTTACAACCATTCAAAGTCACAATGGCACTGAAAAAAAGCGACTTATGGCTGTTTTCCCACACTTATGACCGTTGCAGCATCCCCATGGTCATGTGATCAAAATTTGGACCCTTGTCCATTGGTTTCATATTTATGGCGGCTGCAGAGTGCCAGGGCCATTTAATCTCCTTTTGCCACCTGACAAGCAAAGGCCATGGGAAACCCCAGTTCTCTGAACAACTGTGCTACTAACTTAACAGGTGCTTCACTTAACAACTCTGTCAAGAAAGGTCTTAAAAGTGGGGGGCCAAATTCACTTCTTTTTAACAGATTAACACAGTTAGAAGGGACCTTGTAGGTCATCTAGTCCAACCACCACACAAGCAGGAGACCTTACACCATTTCTGACCAATGGCAGTCCAGTCTCTTCTTGGAAGCTTCCAGGGATGAAGCTCCCACAACTTCTGAAAGCAACTTCTATTCCATTGGGTTGATTGTTCTTAATGTCAGAACATTCCCCCTTATTTCCAGGTTGAATCTCTCCTTGTTCAGTTTCCATCCAATATTCCTTGTCCGATCTTTGGATGCTTTAGAAAATAGCTTGACCCCCTCCTCCTCTCTGTGGCAGCCCCTCAAATATTGGAAGCCTGCTATCCTGTCTCTCCTGGTCCTTCTCTTCCCTAGACTAGCCAGGCCTAGTTCCTGCAACCGTCCATCGTATGTTTTAGTCTCCAGTCCCCTCATCATCCTGGTTGCTCTTCTCTGCACTTTTTCTAGAGTCTCAACATCTTTTTTCATAGTGTGGTGACCAAAACTGGATGCAGTACTCTGGGTGTGGTCTTACTAAGGCTTTATAGAGTGGGATTAGCACTTCCCTTGGTCTGGATTGCATCCCTCTGTGTTAATGCAACTTAACTCCGTCTCACTTAGCAACAGAAATTTTGGGCTGAATTATGATCAGAAGTTGGAGGCACTCTGTCGTTTTACTGTATGAATAATGGAATAGATTCTAGTAAGAGGAAAGTGATAGTCACCAGGTCACCTGGAAAGTATGGCTCCAACCTCTTTGAAACAGGACCCGGTGGGGAAAGTACAGATGGGCAGGGCTGCCAAACCTTTTTTTTGGGGGGTGGGGAGTTACACTCAGGTTACCTTCCAAGAGTGTCAAGGTTTTGACCGCAAAAAGGCAACTGTGCAAATATTATGTGCTCTCTTATCTTAGAAAGTGAAACTGAAATAGAGAGATTAGGTCCTTGTAGATGCAAAGTCCTGCTTCCAACAGGAATTCACCTTAAGGCAAATGGTTGCAGAAGCCGATGGAGTTGGCTGAAATGGCAAAATTGACTATTTTTTTTACAATTTTGTTTTATTTTTAACAACAAACATAAACAAACACATACACAAAACAGCAAATAAAACTTTCTGCTCTCCTGTCTCCCCTGGTCCTTCTCTTCCATAGACTAGCCAGGCCCAGTTCCTACAACCGTTCTTCGTATGTTTTAGCCTCCAGTCCCCTCATCATCCTGGTTGTTCTTCTCTGCACTTTTTCTAGAGTCTCAACATCTTTTTTCATAGTGTGGTGACCAAAACTGGATGCAGTACTCTAGGTATGGTCTTACTAAGGCTTTATAGAGTGGTATTAGTACCTCCCTTGGTCTGGATTGCATCCCTCTGTGTTAATGCAACTTAAACTGTACTAGAGAAGCCACCACTGTGTCCAGTTCTGGTTGCTACAACACAAAAAAAACCCCACTCAGAGATCCTAGAAAGAGTGCAGAGACGAGCAACAAAGGTGATTAGGGGTCTGGAGTCAAAAGCATACAATGAATGGTTGTGGGCGCTAAGGATTAGGGGCACATGATAACTGCCTCCCAATATTTCAGGGGCTGCTACAGAGAAGAGAATCTCGATTTATTCTCCTGAACAGCACCTGAGGATAAGACAATTCTCCATGGTGGTTATGCCCTGAAGCCAAAAAAAAAATACTGGAAGAAAATACAAATGTGGCTACAGGAATTCATTGGAAGTCAAATAGATTTTGTCCCGGAATTATTTATTCTAGGGATAATCAAAAGGAAATATATCGGAAGCACAAAACAATTTGTAAACCAACCGGCACACTGTATGTACATATATGGAAGATGGTTTGATGTTTTTATGTTTTGTTTATGTTTGTTTTTAAAAACCAATAAAAACTTTAAAAAAAGGAAATATAATAGAAAGATAAAGTATCTAGGGTCATTCCGCCCTGTAAGAGAGCATAATGCGCCTAGCCATAAATCTCTGCCATAACTTGGGGACTTGGGTTAGTCTATCCAGAGATGATATTCATCAGGTTCTGACCAGTTCTGGAGAACCGGTAGCGGAAATTTTGAGTAGTTTGGAGAAACGGCCAATCCCACCTCTTGACTGGCCCCGCCCCCATCTATTCCCCGCCTCCTGAGTCCCAGCTGATTGGCTGGGTCATCTTTGGTTGCCCTGCACAGGAGAACGGAGCTGGAAAGCAGGTTAGCGGGCTGGGGAGGGAAGGGGGTTTTGCAGTATCCTTCCCCTGCCACGCCCACCAAGCCACGCCCACAGAACCGGTAGTAAAAAAAAAAATTTGAATCCCACCACTGCTTCCCACTGAGTCCATCTCTCTTAGCCCCAGGAAGCAGATAAGGGCAAAGCTCTTCTGAAATCTTGCCAAGAAAACTACAGGGACTTGCCCAAGTCCCTTGTCTAGAGTCAATGTTGACTCGAAGGAACCAAATAGAATAAATAGCTTGGGGGGAATTTAATACACATAAATAGTTTGCAGATAATCTTATCTTTCACTGTTTTGCTGTTTGATTTGAGCAAAACTTTGGTTTGTTGATCAATATCACTCAACTTTTAAAGGACTGTTTCTTTTGCCTGGTCAAAAATAGATCATAGAAGTCCTTTCTTTCTTCTTTCTCACTGGAATAAAATAAATAAAAGTCAATTCAATGGTTTAAAAAAGAAGAGAAACATCTTATTAAGATGAACTAAATCAGTGAAAGTCTAATTGTCTTAAAGACTGAATCGAGAAGAGGAAAGACAAATTGGATTAGAAAGCTAATCTATTTGGAAGAAGAAACTTTTGACCATTTGACCTCAGCAACTTAATATTTTAAACCAGTGTTTGTTAACCTCAGGAAATTTAAGATGTGGGGAAGCCAAGAAGGAATCTTCCAGAATTCCTTGGGGATTGACATCCTCACAAATTAAAAGTTTCTGAGGCTGAGAAACACTGGTTTAAAATATTAAGAGTCCATTCATTTGGAATTATTTTCCAAGGTGGCTGGAATCCAGGCTTCTGAGATTATCTTTAAACAGATTTAACAGAATTGGAAGGCACCTTGTAGGTCATCTAGTCCAACCCCACACCCAAGC